>NW_010180599.1:5666-28051 GCF_000695765.1 Mesitornis unicolor | reverse complement strand
GCCTCCAACTAGACTGCGCCCCATTGACCTCATTCATCCTCTTGCCCCTTCTTCTAATTCTTCATCTCATTTCCCTTTCCATGGGCAAGTGGGGTGAGTGGGTCTCAGATTGTCCATGTCTAATGGGGTACAAGGAAATCCTGATGCAGTATATATCACTTATGGTAGATTTTAGGTGCGTAGGTTTTGCGACATTCAAGGAAGGAAGCATTATTTTATTGAGAGCTGAAACACCCTAAGTGAAACTAGGCTGTGTCTTCCCCCTGCAGCCACTGCTAGTGGCTCACTGAATAAGAAGCTCCCCTTAAAATTACAAGCTCAGCCTGGAGACTACTGATCAGCTGGAATGAATGGAAACCAAAACAAAGCTGTTGTTTTTGGGTTATTTTTCTTTTCTTGGCACCTGATGAATTTGCCTCCATGTAGAATTATTCAGAGCCAAGATTTCTTCCAGAGCTCTGAGACCACTGCTTTGCCTCTTGATACATTTTCTTTCTTAGCAGAGTTTTATTTTTATTATATCAAACCAATAAGCAAGGAGCCTGTGGAGACCTGTTCACACGCTGAACCTGGAGAACGAAGGGGAAAACCCAAACCAGTACTGCTGCATCGCTGATGGCGCAGAGGCTCAGATAACAACCATGGCTGCTGGATATTTAGACTCTGCATTTAACCCACCTTTCCTGGCTCCCTTTACAACTCACGTTTAAACAACAAGCACTTTCTCCTTCCCAAGGCTTTTCCTTAATTGGATTTTTGTTGTGCTTATTTTTTTTCTTCTCATCCGTGGCTTAAGAAACTGTAAAAAAAATAGCTTGGAGGAACCAAAAAGAACAGCACTTCAGAGAATTTCTCTTCAGGAATTACTCAGTTTTCCTAAAGAGCCATTTTGCCTCTTACTAACAGGGTGGGGAGAGAAGGGAAATGGGAGGCATTTTGTTCTGCCCGAGTGGGTGCTGAACATGAAATGTAAGTTTAAATCAGGGACTGGGGCAAATTTCCTTGCTGAAACCAACACTTCAGGAGGTAGGGCAATATTTCTATCTCAGCTTTATATCTGGATGTGTAATAAAATATTTATGATAAACGGAAGGACTTTGGGAAAGGGCTGACCATTATACTCCATTTGCCTTATGCTTGATTTTCCTGGGGGCCTTGCTGGCCTCACAGGGTAGCAGAGCTGGGACTGGCACAGAGGCTTCTTGGCTCCTGTTCCCATTCCCCATGGCTGAGCCATCACAGTCCACAAGAACTCCACTACTGTGGGACAGACTGTGCTCTTCACACCCAGTGCTTGATCTCATGAACAGCCACGTCACCTGCAGCTGTGGGCACTGCCCTGCTCCAAAGGGGAGAGTGAGTGCACTGGTGGCTGAAACCCCCTTAACACAGTGCTCTCCTCCTCAGCAACCTATGCTTGGTTTTATACCCAAGTCTAGAGGAGAAAAAAAAAAAAAGTCAGAGGTTCATTACCTCTTATGTTTCCTTCAGCAGCAAACCAGGTGTTTGGTTCCTTCCCTACCACCCCCTGACTTCTGCTTGTCCATCTTTGCTGTCTTCAGGGTAGTAGCCCAGCTGCGAGGCTGTGTTTATCCACAGCATCATCGAAAGCATCCCCACTGGAAATAAAAGCATCCTCTTCTGCATCAGCACAGCTTAAGGGGTGGTGAGCTGTGGCAGAAGCTGAGAGCAAACAGAGCACTATGAATACAAGGGGTCTTTCTGAAGCCGAACAAGCAATGTGTAGGTGCTCACCACAGTTGCAGTAGATCCCTGCAGTAACCCTTCAGTCAAGAAATACAATTCAAATAATATAGTGGGCAACTGGATATTGGACATGAGGAAATGAGAAGATATTTTGCCCCTCATTGCATAGCAAGCTTTCTCAGTATGGATCTCCAAGGGGGAGCTATAAACTCTTCACGCTGTGCTTGTTACCATTCCCCACGGCAGTATATCCTACAGAGGTCCTTCAATAAAATTAAAGATTTAGCTTTCTTCAAGAGAACTGCCGACAGGCACTGTGCATAGTTTTGTCCCATCAAGATTTTCACAAAGCCATGTCCCATAGGCTCACAAATGTATACTTACATTGATCCCTGTAGCACAAATGCTTCTGAAAAAGCAAGAGCAGTTTTTGTTCTGCGGTCATGTGGTTTTGCCAGTTTTCAAAATGCACTGGGCACCAATTACCATCTTTTCTGAAGAAGCATTCACTCATGAGCCTGGAGCCAGAAACACTGCAGACGTGCTGATAAAGGGATGGTGAGATTTTTTTCAAGCCATGAAGTCCCTGCGATGGCAACTGGATCCAGGCCTGGAGTTCCAGTTTTGGGGATGCAGCAGCACCCACCTGTATAAATAACAACAGAGACTCCGCAGGCATCCAGAAGTCACCGAGTGCTGGAGGGCTTTCTTCTTCTCTCCTTCCAGAAGATTGCAGCATCATCTTGTATCGGAGCTGCAGCCGCTGGCGTTAGCTGGGGATAGGACTGCTGCCAGAGACCTGGAGACATGCTGATTGCCACTCCACTTTTCTGGACTTTGTTACCTTATAAAAGCAGCAATCGGCTTTTTTGCAAGAGAACAGAGCTTCACATTATTACAGTGTTTTTCACTTCCAAATCACTTTACAAACATTAAGTGGTGCATCCTCACAACACACCTTCAGGGAGCTGTGGATATGTTTTATCTGAATTTTATAGCTGTATTTAATCAAGCAAACAGGAAACTAGTTTCCCATCAAATCTTCATTTTTCTGGCCCTCAGGTTAGACCCAAAGGCAGGTCCCATCCTCTGGCTTGGGGTTGGTCTCTAATCAGTCTGGGATGGCATCGCTACAGAAAAACAGCCCAGAGAATGATCTGGGTACAAACCGCAAACACCAACACCAGGCTGCATATCACAGCTCTACCTTCAAGTGTAAATGTTTAAGCTCTCGGGCATTTGCAACCTTCTCCTCTCAGCCTGCCCTACACAGTGCATGGCATTTGACAACCACAGCTCATCCTCTCTGACCGAATGACTTATTTTAAGTGCATCTGTTCCCTCTAGCTCATACCCACACAGGCCAAAAGAAAATGACCTGGTGAAAGAGCATGGTCATATTAATTTCTCCCAAAGCATATTTTCAGGCTCCTTTAACTGTTTACAGTCAACAGTGAGGAACAGGTGCAGACATCAGGGAAGCAGCAGCTTATTCACATGTCCAAGCTTTTTAATGTTAGTTCTTTTAATTTTAGTGAATAAAATATAGCCATCTGACCACTGTCTGCAGCTCTCAGTTAACCTTATTTTTGACCAAGCACACTCACTTTTTACATTATGCTACACTGTTATTTTCATGGTGGTTAGAAAGCTAAACAAACCACCGAAGCTACAGCTTTGAGTCCCATCTGGGTTGTTCATACCTCCTGGTCAGCACACACTGCAGCAAAACACATCGGGCTCATTTTCATATTACATTTCCCAAAAGCTCTGTGTAAATAAAAGGGCTGTGAAAGCCCCTGACTGTTCCCAACGCTTTCATGAGGGCAAAAGCCAGGAATCCAGAGCACTTGTTCTCTGTGCCTCGCATGTTGCCAGCCTTTTAACATGACATTTTGGAAAAGGCCAAGGACTGACTTCAAAGGAAAATCCCACCATGGGATGGTAGTTCCTGATTGTTGGAGACTTTGTAATCAGAACATTGTGGGTCATCTGCTGAGAGGTTAAATCCATGAATACTGCCCGGGTTTCTATTTAACATTCAGAGGCCAAACATCACATCTGAAAACATGACACTGTTGTCCTTGCTCCTGTACCAGCCTACACAATTAACACAGCGATATGTGTTTGTACAGTGCGTAAGACAAATAAAGGCTGAATTTCCCAAACTGCAGCCACAGCAGAGTCAATGAACTTATGAATATCATTTGAAAACTTCTCCACATCAATGGATCTCTTGCTTATGGAAGATCACTTGCACGTCTGGATTTCTTACCGCTATTAAGAATTATGGCTGTAATCCTACATGAATGATTTTTTAGTGTTTTAACTGCAGTTAACGATCAGGCGGGCAAGATAGCGCAAGCCACATGGACTGAGCTAGTCCATGATCTCACTCCGTTACACAACAGTTTTAAGGAGCCCCAGTGGTGCAACATTGCACAGAACAAGCTCCAAGTGGTTTGGGGGTTATAGACAGTCCCAAGGAATTATTTTATGTCATGGGAGAGAGGAATAGGAATGAACGGGAGTTCAAAGTCTGGATTACCGTAAGGCCAACTAAACACATTCCTGTAGCCTCCAAGAGTACGAAGATATCATACTTGGCTCATTTCCTTTTCTCTTGCCTGTAGCAGCCACAGCTTCAGTCCTGCTTTGTTTGCACTACCTCAATGTCTCAATAAAAGGTGATGGTGGGGCCTGATCCTCACCTGGTCGGTAGCTCTCTGATTCTGGCACATCTGTGTGAACGTCAGCCAGGGCTCAGGCCAGCAGCTCTGTCCTGGGCAGGGAAACACTATTTCCATTACATTATCTCTTTCATTTATGGGCTTTTTTTTCCCCCCCTTAAAGGCATTTACATTTCAGCCATAAAATATGCTCAGATTCAAACTTGTTCTGGACCCGGTCTCATCCAAAGAGCTTGTATTTTAAGTTTCTGTTCAGTTTTCCCATAAAGTTGATGTGTCTGTTTGTAGCGAAGAAATGTGAAGGGTTGGCTGGGCTTAAATCCTTATTCAGTTTAGATTTGTCTGAACGGCTGACAGGGGTGAGGCAATGGAAGACTGAAGGCCGAGGGAACGGCGAGGACCCAGAGGAGATGGGGTGTCACTAGAAGAGCCAGAGAGAAAACAGGGCTCTGCAAAATGGGGTTCCCAACCAAACTATGGGAAGGAGCGGAAGGAAGCAGTACTGTTAACCCACCCATCTCAGGCATTGCTAGCCAAGACACATAGAAGGTGTTTTGCTTTCCAAGTCCTTGTGCTTCAGAGCCCCTCTGCTGTTTCAGGGCTGGCCCCCGGGTGTCTCCTTGCTGCCGAGGATGGGGCTGGCATGGATGCCCTGGCCAACATCTGTGCTTACCTCTGCTGCCTCTGCGTATCACACAGAATCACACACAGAATCGCTCGGTTGGAAAAGACCTCTGAGATCATCATGTCCAACCGTTCCTGTCTACCCACTAAACCATATCCTTAAGTACCTCATCTACCCTCTTTTTAAATACATCCATGGATGGTGACTCCACCACCTCCCTGGGCAGCCTGTTCCAGCTTCTGACGACTCTCTCAGTAAAGAACTTCCTCCTTATCTCTAACCTGAACCTCCCTTGGCACAGCTTGGTGCCATTTCCCCTTGTTCTATCCTCCATCACCTGGGAGAAGAGACCAGCACCCACCTCTCTACAACCTCCCTTTAGGTAGTTGTAGGTGGTGCTGAGGTCTCCCCTCAGCCTTCTCTTCTCCAGGCTAAACAACCCCAGTTCCCTCAGCCGCTCCTCATAAGGCTTGTTCTCCAGACCCTCCCAATATCGTGTCCTTCCTCCCTGAGAGGATTCGGTCAAAATGTGCCAACTCGCAGCAAACCCCTGTTTTAAGCTCTTCAGATTGCTGCTACTAAAACCCATTGAGGAGCAACTACCGAAGCACATGAGCAAGCTAACCTGAGAGCACAGGTCCTTAGAAACTTGGGGAAAAAAAGCCCTGAAGAGTTTTAAGAAACCACAGTCTCAGTTCAAATTTCATAAAAATACTAATGCTGGATTTGTTATCATGCCCAAAGCACTGATAGGAAGACTTACACATTGTTCAGGAGAAAAACTTATTGTTAACCAGTCAGGAACCCACATATATTTTTCCTACCAAAACTGGTAGCTGTTCCATCATTTTAAGCAATTGCCATTTCAGGATCTGACAGGCTACAATCAGAGACTACTTCCATCTACTGCACAATATCTGCATTTTTTATGCCATTTGACTGGTTTTTTCATGAAGTCTCATATTTTTTCTGGATGAGCACAGTCTTTAAAAGAAACCTCACTCCCATCTGTGTGCACAGTGCTTTGCAGAGCTTTCATGTTTACCAAAACGTATCCTAATGTCCCTTTTGTACCTTCCTGGGAGCCTCCGTGCAGCAGCCTCTTGCAGTTGTTTTAGTTATCTGTATTCTTTTCTCCTTGAATCAGATGACTTCTGTCTTCCTAGACAGATTACACAAACTGTTCCTTACCCAGACACCATGAGTCTTTCCGCCCCCAGAAATTGCCACACAGCTCTTTGCTGAGCCTCTCTTTCCATAAATAATACATGCCCAGATTTCTTAAATTCTTGGTCATCTTCCTTCCTTCAGATGTCAATGACCTCTGTTATGACACCAATGTAATTTCAAACAAGTTCCTCTGCAACTGGAATCCCATTTAATAACCTTTTTTTTCATAATATATAAATAGAAATATATAGTGTAATCCTTTGTGGGTGGAGCAGTGAAATTACCATGATGATTTTGTGCCGCGTTAGCATCTCTGACCCAGTTTAACATGGGTCGGCTCACATAGCTTCTTACTCAGCGTTTTCCATGGATGAGGTGCAGGCGAGCCATGTACGTGGAGCTCATGGGTTTGTGTCATGAGTGAGGAGGCAGGGGAGGACAGGGGGGAATTCATGCCACCTAAATGAGGTGCTGTAGTTATAACCCTAATTACCCAGTCTCTTTCTTTAACCACCGTTTCCTTCAGAGGGACATGTTCATCTCTCCCATGTCACTCCCTACAGCTCTGATGCCAGGACAGCTTCACTGTAAATGTGGTGACCTGAGCAAAGTGTATGTGGGAGACGGGATATCCCAGTATGTGGCATCATCTTCACAGTATGGATCATCTTCAAGGGCGTGGTAACAGAAATGAGATTCCCATGCTCTGCCCTATGAAATCCAATGGAAACAATGAGATCAGGAGTGTGTGAGAGCCATGCCAGTTTTACCGGTAAAGCACCAGCTACCAAGTTAACAGTGTTCAGTTTTCTCCACAGAACAACTTCCTTCAGATGACTAGATATTAGAAAGAAATTCTTTACTGTGAGGGTGGTGAGACACTGGATCAGGTTGCCCAGGGAAGCTGTGGATGCCCCCTCCCTGGAAGTATCCAAAGCCAGGTTGGACGGGGCTTGGAGCAACCTGGTCTGGTGGGAGGTGTCCCTGCCCATTGCAGGGGTTGGACTGGATGAGCTTTAAGGCTCCTTCCAACCTAAACCATTCAGTGATTCTATGATTCTATGATCTCCTTTATGTCCATAATGACATCCTTTTCACAATGTCTCTCTCCCTGTGAAAAGGCAGCCTGTTTCGTGCTGCTTTAAGTGATCAATAATATACACATCCTTAAGAAGGAGTATATGTAAGAAGTATCAAAGGCTCATCCCTCTGCTATGATTATATATTACATCTGCAACACAGCACTGCTGTGTTTCTAACCAGCGGTGGCTGCTTTCCCAAATCTCTGCCTTCTGGAGTTCCACTGTTGTACCACATCCCAACCTGCTCTGTCCCCACATACATGAGTGTCCTCCTTCCCCCGTCCTCTGCATGGGTAGCACATGGTCCTGCCACACTCCAGCATTCATCTTCCAACTTGTGTAGTTCCCAATGATAAAACAGCCCAGGTTGGAAAGGACCTCAAAAGACCATCTGATCCAATCTTTCATGGGAATAGGAGCCTGGATAAGATTATCTAGTACCTTGTCTAGTCACATCTTAAAAAACTCCAGTGATGGGGACTCTGCCATGTCCCTGGGGTTGTTTCAGTGATTGATTGTTCTCACTGTAAAAAAAATTGTTTCTTATATCAAGATGAAAACTCTCCTGGTGCAACTTGTATTCTCATCTCCTTGCGAAGAGAGAGTCTCCATCCTCTGTGTAGCCACCCTTTAAATACTGGAATAATGTGATGAAGTCCTCCCAAGCCTTCTCTTCTTTAGGGAGAAGGAACCTAACTCCTTCAGTCTTTCTGGAGACTTGTTCTGCAAAACTCCAGTGTTCAGAGTGTCTCCTGCTAGACATACCATGTTTACACAGGATCTCCTTGCACAGTCCATGTTTACCGCCCATGACCCTGCCACTCTCTTGTGTTTATATTCTGTGGCCCATATTTACATCCTGTGACATCCAAGACCTTGCTGCCTCTTCGTGTTTTTGCCTCCCAACATCTGTCGCTCGGTGCACTTTTGCTCTTGGTTCAAAGTTTAAAATGAAATGTAGCCATAAGAGAAAGATTAAAAAAAAAACAACAAGTGAAACAAGACACCTATATCCTTGTGTACTTCTGCTGATGTCCTTGATATGAATTGATCTTTCCATCCCTCTATGCAACCAGTGGACCCTTTGTACTGTGTGGGATGCAGGGATCAAAACAAGGACATTCAATGAGCTCATTTCCAACAATATTTTGAAGTTGTCTTTTTCTAGCATATCACCTAAATTCTCTTTGGGTCTACTTTGCATTTCCCTCATTAGAAACATGCTCTTCCAGTCAGGCTGCTGATATTGCAGAGAAAGTTGCTGCCCTCAATTGGAAGCTGTAACATAAACTCACCTTCATACACAGGCAGAGAGGTAAAACTCTCAAACATGCGTTGACCTTTTTAACCCAAGCAGCTCACTAGAATTCAGGGTCTTGTAAAATATTTCAGTTCCAGGGAGGAAACTGAAGATGAGTTCAAACATTTTTATACTGGCTGGTTTGCTGCAAGAAAGTACAAAGTCCTGCTTCCCTGAACACAGGAGCAATAAGTTACTGCTCATGCACAAATGGCTTTATTTTAATCACAGTTCCCAAACCATGTGAGTGTTTCCCAGGTTTTCTCTCCTGTGCCCATTCCCCAGGAGCATGTGGCTGTGATTTCTCAGGCTGTCCAAGCTGGGGCTCTCTGCTGCTCAGTCTCAGGCTCACCCATTGCTCTGTTTGCACATCCAGAGTCCAGATGACTCCCGAAAAGTTTCTTCACTGGGATCTATCAAATGCCTGTGTTATCAGTGCCTTTCTCTGTGCTTACATTGGGCTTTTGAAGCTCCTAAAAGACCTTAATGGCACCTCACAGTTAAATTAAACAAAGGCCGGGGAGGACGTGCTGGCCAGGAGCTTTTGCTCAACCTCCGTCACAGCTTTCTGGTTTCACAGCCAAGCTGTGCGGTGCCATTCCCTTCCCCATGCTGGGAAACCAGAGGCTGCAGCCAAGTGTCCTCCAGCATCCCATCACCCCACGGTTGGTGCCAACCCTCCCAGGGCTACCAGAACATGCTTTCCTATGCCTTCTCCCCCTACTATTTCCCCAGAAGTTACACTTTCTAATTAAACCCTCTCAGTCTGTCTGGTTTGGGTTCTGAAAGGGTGTAGAGACTGCTCACACACAAGGCAGGTCTAACACAAGCCTTCCATAAGAAGACAGGGCCAGGACAGGGCCAAACGGTTTCTGCAGCCACTGTGGTGGCTGGAAGGGACACCCATAGCCCAGAGTACTCAGGGAGCAGAAAATACCAGATTTCAATCAGACCCAAGATGTGGCTGTACTGAGGATAATGGCTCTGAAGAGCTTGAATTCATCAACATTCAGAGTGCACTGTGCAATCAGACTCAGTTATTACTGTTACACATCACCCTGCTATTTGACAAAACTCACAAATATTTTCTTCCCACCCCATAATGATTTGGAGCTAGAAATAAGTCAAGTTTCATCAGTGCTTGAAGGGTGTGTGCTCAGAGGCATCATGAACACCACAGGCCACACATATCCCCCTCCATCACTCAATCCTCCCTCCTCAGGGCCCTGCAGCTCACATGTGGCTGCAGAGGTGTGCAGTGCTCATTGGGTGCATCACCACAGGTCATTACTTTCAAGACTGCAGCACACATGCTGTTAGAAATGTGCCTTCTGTTTCCCTAAAATTCATCTGGATTTTGTGTGCAGACGTGGCTTTTATTATGCCTTGTTCCTTTTTTTTTCACATTGCATGTTTGCAAAATAAATGCCAGACTCCTTTCACTCTTGTTTTTGATAATTTGAGGAGATTGGGCTCATATTTCTCACTGGAAGTGTTTTTTTCTCCAGGGCTCAACTAATTCCCATGACACATTTCTTGACTTTTCCAATTTGCCAGCATACTTTAAAAAGGACACCAAGAATTTTTCCAGGATCAGCTTTAGGCAATTGGAGGGGCAAAATTACTTCTCTGCTCCTACTGAACAACTTCCCCAAAAGTTGCTCTATCCTCTTCTGTCACCTTGGGTTGTGTTGCTTGTCAGGGAGGACCCCTAAATCCTTCCAGTGTTACTGCTTTTCAGAGGCAGCCTCATTCTGCAGATGGTCAGCTCTCTTTGCTAGGAAATCTGTAATTTTCCATCTCTCTGATTTAAAACACAGGTTGTTTGAATCAGCTCAATTTATCTCTCTCCAAACGATACTAGATGACAGCCTTATCTTCAGCATTATTTATCATTCTGTCAAACTTTGTGTAATCTACAGTAAATTCTCTCAGCAGTGTTTCTTATATTTGCTTCCAGAACAGTGCAGAAAATACTGAATAGTGTTGAGTATATACTGATCCCTGCAGTTCATCATTAGATGATTCCCCACTGACAGTCCCTTTTTGAGGCCTATCAATTAGCGTGTTCGCATTCCAATTAATGTGGGCTTTATTGGTGTTGTATGCTGTTCTTTTTAATTGCGATGCTCCAGGATATCAAGCTCTGAAAAGCCCTCTATACCATCATCACTCAACTCTGCAGTCCCCCCAATAATGAAATCAAATGAGTCTGACAGTGAACCATGTGTCTGCCATTAATTATGTTCGTACTCTTTCCTTCTCTGCTAACAGAAGTGCTAATGGAAGTGTTCCCATTACCTTGTCTGAGAGTAGCAGGGTAGCTGGCCTGTAGCTACACAAATAATACTGATTTCCATGTGTGGCTGCCTTCACATGGGCCCATTTCCAGCACACTCGAACTTTCCAGCTTTTCCAGCGTTTATCATCAGTGCGCCAAGTGTCCCTCCCCTAACTCCTTTATTGCTCTTGAGTTCAAGGTACCTGAACCTGATGATTCTCAAACATGTTCGCCATTCTGCTGTTAATGGACTGGGAAGCCACAGAAAGCCACTGTTCTCTTTTTTGCCAATGCCGAAGTATTTACTGAATGTCTTCACTTTCTCCCACGGAGCTCCCAAAAGGAGGTTTCTGATTGCAATTTTACAAGGAAGTTACAAAGTCTGGTCCCTGCGCCAAGTTCCCCGTTGATGTCGGGTGTTTTTGTCTGGCTCAGCCCTATCTGGTTATAAGCATGTTGGCAAATAGGACTGGCAGACTTGCTGTGATATAATCTTGTGGCCTCATGATATAATCCCTTTCACAAACTGTTGAAGCTTAAAAGTGACTGGATTGCTTGTTTCTCTGGGAAAGGCTCAGAGAACCTCATTTCTCTGGAAGAAATTTCCTTCCAATTTCCAGCGTAACCTTTCATGGCTAGTTTATAAATATTCTGCTGCATGGCTAGTTTATAACTATTCTGCTGCACCAGCATTTTCCTTTTTCTTCAGCAGTCTTTTCCATCCCTTGCCTGTGCTCCTGTGTTGTATAACAGCCATATTATACAGCACAGTCTTTGATGTGATCGGTTAAAGAGCCAAGGTGTTTTGGTTTCTCGATGCCTAATAGACTCCCTGTTCTTCCAACCATTCAAGCTATTCTTCTCTAAACTTGTTCCAGTTTGTAGTTTGAATTCATCTTTCCTGATCTCAGGATGACCAAATGAGGTCTAATCAAGGCTTTGCATAACACTACTGATATTTCCCTTTTTTTGCTGGCAACATTTCACACAATGCATCCAACTTATCCCTTTTAAATGCCCTATTACATGTATTGTTGCTTCTTGTTATGGGGTGGAGACACTAAGAAGATGGCAAGAGAAGTAAAAATATAGATACTTATAAAATAAATCATACTGTGTTTTACAAAATCTCAGTAATCTCACAGTATTTTAGGGTCCTAATCTCACTTTCATGGATGTTTCAGCTCTAGTGCAGTTTTCTGTAGTGCTTATGCATGTATGTGCATGTGGCCCTTTTTCAGACCCTGGTAAGGCCCTACCTGCACCTTTAGGTCCCTAAAACATCTGACCGTACACATGTGGAATACTTCTAGAAAAGGACTTCAGATTGTAGGTCATCTGAACAGTTTTTAAATTGTGCCCTTGGAGGTCACACAGTGGGCACGCTGTGCATCTATAAGAGCACTCTAAAGGGGATGCGTCAGTAGTGACTAATCACAACTGTATGGAAAGTCTTTAAAGTATTTGCCTAATAAAAGCATCAGCAGAACGGTCCTTAAATAGTCTTATATAGCCACCAGAAGTTTTCCATTGAAGACTAAAGGACAGCTCAGTGACAGACCTTGGTACAGACAAGGAACATGTGCAGGATCCTCGGTCTTCTCACTTGTATCTGCTCTGTGAGTTTAGTGCCTGATACTTTATGGTATTGGCTCTCCTCCTTCTATGCCATGCTTATCACCTTTCACCTTGCAGAAAATTGTTCTTCCACACATTTGGCAAGGATTCAGGTTTCTCCAGAGAGAAAGCAAACACCCAAGAAGGGATCAGTGGAGACAGAGGATGGTCACTGCGTGAGGAAGACCTACAAGTACCTCAGCTCATCTGCCAGGGGAGGCAACTGAGGGCTTTGACACACATGTCTATAAAATCATGAAGAAAGAGGGTCAACTGAGAAGAATTATTTGCTTTTTCCATCAATACAAGATCAAAACAAAGACAAGAGATACAAATTCAAAACACACAGAGTTAAACACTTCTTTACACTGAGCTTGAGTCCCTAAGCTATGTGTAGGCTGATATAGTCTATGGGGAAAGTATCTCTGTAGACTTGCGTTTTTTGTGTATTTTTTCCTAGATATCCATTTTTGGTCCCTGTTGGAAACACAAACATAGGCTAGCAGAGTCTCTGGTTGGAGCTGGCATGAATATTTTCTGTTCTATGTGGTGTAGGTGCACACCTGCTTGGCTTTGGCAGAGCTGCACTGTCAAACATAGGCTGTTGACCTACTTCCTTACAGTGCTGTGTGAACAGAGGAACAAGAGAGAGGTTTCGGTGGAGCTGTTGTTGTATCTGGCTCCTGTCCATGGCAAACCAATATTGCAGCAGATCGCTGAGAGCAGCTGCATTTCTGATCACAACCAGTTAGTGCTGCCAGTAATTATTTTCTCTTTGCTTGACCATAGTGTGCTATGGTGGCTGCTGACTCCTCCTTGTCTCTGGCAGCACAACTTCATGTTACAAGTAAACTAGTTTTGGAGGTAGCTGGCATTTAAAACTATGCTCTTGCTTTGCTTCCTCCATCCTTGGCTACACAGCCTCTCCCCACCTCTCTCCTGCCCTGGTGCTTTTCTGACTCCACAGCAAGCTGGTTCAAGGAAATTATTTCTTATTTTGTGAGGTTATTGTTCCCATAGGTTAGCACCATGAGCTGGTTCACAATGAGGTCAGAGTGCTCTTACTGGTTCAAAGGAAACAGTAGGAGGAGATGGGAAAGGGGAAGAGGAAACTACAGCACTTTTCATGCGCTGTAGTTGTTAGTTTGGCTCTGCAGCATGAATCTTCATCCCAGAAAACTCAGGATCTCTCCGCACGAAGAGTTAACATCTCTATCCATACCACTTTGCTGTGGTGTGAAGTTTGCTTAATATAGTACTGTGAAAGATGATTTTGAAAAGAAAGATAGATCTATTCCTTCACTTTCAACCTAGGCATTCATTTCATAGAAACAAAGACCATAGTTAGTCATGTCTGCACGGAAGACAGAGAGAAACCAACAGTATTTTAACATATGACTATTCTTGAATTAATGGGATAAGTTAATTAACCAGTCCATAATTATCTTAATGGCAATATTTTTCAAAACAGACAATCAAACCTTAACTATGCTCACATTAAAATATTGATATAAAGCCTCTACTCCAGTAATGTTAGATATCTAATAGCAATTTGAGGCATTCAATTAGACTTGTTCTTCAGGATAATAGATCGACTTGCACTTCAAATTATCTTTATGCTCTTTAGAAACAGTAATTAATTAAGCCTTATGCTACTCCTGTCAAGTCAGTTAATAGTATTATACCAGTGCTATGAGGTCCAAAGGGGTTTGACAGATTTGCCCTCCAATCATGCTTCCCCGAGAAGGCAAAGGTGGCTGTGCTCCAACCTCATGCACCCCTGTCTGGTGCTGAAAGTTAGGTGGCAGGGACCTGGGCACATGAGTAAGGGGCCCATTGATAAAAGAGTCAATGACAAGCTCAGCGTCCTTGGACTTAAACAAGAAATAGGTAGCGACAGTTGATATTGAGGAATCAGGTGCAGGTGGACACTGCTGGGACTCTGGTGTATTTCAGAAACACGTAGGTGCTTACTTCTACTTGGTGTAAGACAGAAAAGGGGAGTGGGAGCAAGATCAGATACTACAGGACAAGGTCCAGCCTGCCGTCTGTGATGGGCCTGGGCAGGACCTGGGTGCTTGCCAATGCTGGTAGCCTGGCACAAACACCAGCATGGTGATATGCACCAGGATGCTCCACCTTTCCATACGCCTGTTCCCTTGCCAGCCAGGAAAACCCTTATGTGGGATTATGGATGCAGTTACCTATGCACTCTTGGCCTTGCAGACTGTGTTCCCTAGCAGGTCACCAGTGCTGCCCTTCAGCTACCTGTGGAGTCCAGATTTTTCTCACACAACTGCCCCTTAACCACTTGTGAGATGCAGCCATCCCTCACAATGCTGTTGCTAATTTTTGTCAGCTTTCTTACACTATTATTTGTTAACTTCAACAATTTCTCATGCCATGTTAAAGGGGGCCTATAAGAAAGATGGGGACAATCTTTTTAGCAGGGCCTGTTGCAAAAAGACAAAAGGTAATGGATATAGACTAAAAGAGCATAGATTCAGAATAGATGTAAGGAAGAAATGTTTTACAATGAGGATGGTGAAACCCTGGAACAGGTTGCCCAGTGAGGTGGTAGATGCCCCATCCCTGGAAACATTTAAGATCAGGTTGGATGAGGCTTTGAGCAACCTGATCTAGCTAAAGATGTCCCTGCTTACTGCAGGGGGATTGGACAAGGTGACCTTTAAAGGTCTCTTCCAACCCAAAACATTATCTGGTTTTATGATTTTATATTCTGTGGTTTCCCTCATCCTGCTCAGTTAGCCTCTTCTCAAGCCATGGTCTACTTAAGGGCTTGGTCATTTGTCTGCAGCCCTAACCCAGGGCTCAAAGGCCAGGAGAGTCCAGAGAAACCACGCTATAGCATCAGTGCTTCCTCAACACCCGGGTGAGAGCAGAAACACCCCAGCTTGGGGAGAAGCCAGCAGCGCTCTCGGCAAGGGGAAAGCCAGGTCTGACCTTGTCCTCAAGGTGAGCAGATGGAAACTCATGCATTTCCTTTGCCAGGGGCATTTTATGTCATCCCAGCATTAGGCAAAACAGAAAGCTAGACCAGGAAGGCAAATCCAGGTCTCCTTGCCTGCAGCAGTGTGTCTGTCCTGCACTGTCCAGCTGCTGTTAACTCATTTCTTCCTCCTTCCAGCAGAATATTTCCCGTCTGACAGCAGTAGGTTGCTGTAAGTTTGAGACTTCCCCTGGGGAGGAGAGGGGAGGGCTGAGCCCTGGCCTTTTGGCCTGTGACAGTCAAGCAAAACAACTTTCACTCCCAGTTTCTCACAACACTGCTGCCTGACGTTGCTGAAGTGGCACGGGATGTAATGAATGCTTGCAAAAAGTACCAAGATGATTTGATGGAGGGCATCTGAGAAGCGTAAAATGATATATAACCTGCTAAACAAGTTTAATGAAATGTTTTGAATTGCTGCGAGTTATGTAGCCACATTAAAACAGTAGCATCAACACTAAAACATTGAACAGAAGCTAGGATTTTCCAAGCTGGGATTGTCAAAAAGTGCTAAATCAACCCCCTTACCCACAATACTGCATATGCAGAAGACAAGGAATCAGTTGTTGGTTTTTCTGGTAAAATAGTCACTACAGTTTGGTGTACTCTGTGTTGCTATTTATCTCAGCAAGGTGCACCAGACTCTCTGGGCCATGATTCTCCATTTTTTCTGTATCACAGAAAAGAGGAAGGGATGGAGGAAGGTACCATTCCTTACCTCACCAACCTGCCTGAGCCAGAGCTCTCCCTCTTCCCCTGAATGAGAGACTGAATAACCCCCATATAATATGAGCAATTCCAAACACCTGTCCTTGATGACCCACACTTCTCTCCTCCCAACTAGCCAAGTCGCTTTTGCAATCTGTTCAACTCAACGGTATAATTTTTCTATATTCAGATTAAGCTGATTTGCATTGATGAGATATGAGACAGTGTCGATTTTTAAAATTTCTTTTGGAGAAGTAACTTTCTCACACAGATAATGGACCAAATTTTGGTCTTAATGCTAAAATCATCTTCTTTACTCTAATAAAACCTCAATGCTGTGTTTCCTACCTGAACATCTTCCTACAAAAGACTGCTGATCTACATAATTGCTAAAAATGGTCATATAAAATCAATTTACCATACAGTGAGACTTTGAAGGAGTCCTCATGTGCTGAAGCTGCAGTTGAAGGTGAACCCTTTCTGCCCTGTGATAGCCCAATTTAGAAGCAGGAAATTCCTGGGAATAACCAGCTTTCAGTCCCAGCTGAGAGCTGGCTGATAAAAGCTCTGTGAAATATTTAACTGTGTGTAGTAGCAGCAGATTAAGAACAGATGTGGTCTAGAAAATCAGTTACACCTAGAGCAAACACAAACCTTCGCATGGCATCCCCAGCTCCAGCAGCATCCAGCTCGCCCGCTCCTGGCTGGCAAAGGCTTTGGCCACCAGCTCTGCGGGGCACCTCCATCCCTTGTGCTGGTGCTTTCTCCCTGCCGTCACATCAGGAAGAGCTGATATTCCCCCTTTATATCTGATTTTCTGTGATATAAATGCTCCCACTCAAGCCATAGTTCTTGAGACACAGAGAGATGACAGCACTGCAGGAAGGTGCTGCCACCCAAGGATACAAGAAAAGCATGTGTTGCATGGCGAGGTGATACATGTTCTTAGAGAACTGAGAGAGCTGGAAAAAGCAGCACAGTCTCAGAGTCTCTTTGATGCATATCTTGAGGAGCCTTTGAGACTAAAAGTTTGCCTTCCTTGCTTGTTAAAAGGGGTCATTTAAAAGGCAATGACCACACAGTGGCGCAGCTAACAGACACAGGGTGGCATTTGCAAAGTGGCCAAGTCACATTTGGGCTGCAGGCTTAGCCTGGATAATTGCTGTTGACAGCCAAGCACTCAGATTATCCTACCCTCCTCATAAGCTACAGCACTGCAAAGCAAGAAACTCTTTGTTGAGGCCTTTTTGGTGCTAAATCGGCTGCTGTGGGACTCCCAGGGATGCATTTCATGTGTGTGGTGGTCATCTGGACTGCTGCATCACAGGATGGGTCTGAGCACTGGGTGTGAGTTGGGGACGTGAACAGGGGACAGAATGTGGATGCACAAACCCACATTTAAGTTGCCTAAAAGACATGACCCTACTTTCCCAGGTTCCAGTTATCAGGGTTTTCCAGGTGCTGACAGCTAAGAGCTTTCAGTAGCTCTAGCTGTATTTATTCATTACATTTACGACAGTTAAGTTTCTTTTATCTGGGTGCCTTAAATAAGGATTTGGGAGTGTAAAGTTTTTGTCCTGGATCTTGGTATTTCATCCAGTTGCTTGTTCCTTGGCTCTCATTCCAGGACCTTATGCTTCAGACTTACATCACTTACTTTTTAAGCAGACCAAGTTTTGATATCTTTTTTGTGTTACCCAAGAGATATTTTTATACAATTTTATTTAGTTATAATTATCTAATATTTTCACAATGAATTCAAGGGGAAAAAAAAAGATATTTTAATTTCTTTGCAGAGATTACACTCGCTCAGGCAATTCTTTGTCTCTTTATGACCCATCGAATGGGAATGGGATGTTTTTGGTTGCTTCTCAGAGAGGGCTGGCTTTGACACTCCCTGTGTGCAGTTTTACCTACAGCCACCAAAATGCTCTGTCCCAATGAAAGGTATAGCAGCTTGCAATGAGGGGTAATCAAGCAAAGGATATTACAACCATGGAGGCACTGCAGGCCCAGCTCCTGGTGGACAGCAGAAGCAGGGCACAAATATATCTATGTAATTCTTAATTAACTACAAAAAGTGGCTGGGTCCCTTCCCCCCCCACCCCCCCTCATATTTCCCAGACCATAAACCAAATCTGCAGCAGGTATAAACTGGCACAGGCTCTTTGACTTCAAAGGAGCTGCATCAGTTTGAACCAACAGAGATTTGGGCGCCATATGGCCCTAATTATGTTAATGTGAGGCCCAAAGGATGCAGTGCAATAATAAAAAGGAAATACTGTGTGATCCATCATAGCTTTGGCACTCAAGGCAGGACTTTCAAAGGTATTTAGGCACCAAAAGCAGCAGACAGGTGCGTAGGAGATTTTCTGTGTTCCATTTCCCCACGATAAAAATTTATTTCCTTTCTATCCCAAACGAGGCTTGAGAGTCCCTGCAAAGGGGGAGAAAATGCTCACCTGAAGTGACCAGGGAGAGATATTTTATTTTAATCACCATAGAAATAAGTGATACTTCACTGACGACCTCTCTGAGTGCTCAGCGGGGTACCAGAACTTGCAGCCTGGAGCAGCACCGTGCCAGGGTGGGGGTGATGCTGCTGCAAGGCGTAGCTGGAGCGAAACCTCAGCAGTAGGTTAGGATCTCAATGAGATGAATGATTCAAACCAGGCTCTGGAGGAGCAACCTCTATGGCGTACGAAGCCATGCTGCCCCATGAAAGCAGCTCCTTGCAGGGTTGTCCAGCACACAGAGCTGCAGCAGGAGATGAGGAGGACAAGTGCAGTGTATTCCTGCTCTCAGCAGATGGAAGCCTACCACACCCTGCATTCCCCCAGGCCCATCAGTATAGTAACCTTCAACAGCACAGAAACTGCCTTTGATTTTAAACCCAAACAACTAACCGCTGTTATTCTTGGTCATTTATATTGCATTTTCCTCATATTTTTCATCTCATGGATGATTAAAAACAAATTATTGCATTAAGGTGTTTGAAGTCAGGATGCTCTGTGCAGCACTTGGTGTTTCTAAGTACTTGTCAGGAATTTCCTGCTGATCTGGTTTTATGTTGTCTTTACCTAAAACAAATTTTCACCAGGGACTGAAATAGCCCCTAAACTGTTTTAAAAGGGTTCTCCCATTGCAGGCTGTTTTCTAAAAGTCTTGCAATCTTTGTCTTGCCAGGTAATGAAGCAAGATTGCTGAGCGCATACTCAGGTGGCCCTGAAGGAGTGGGAAACAGATTGCTTAATACGGCAAGAGTTACATCCCACGTAATAATTTTCACGGTCATTTTTCATTGTTCTAATGCCTTTATGTTGGTGCTGCCTTGTAGTGTACTTAGGAATGATGCAACTTTGGTGCTACAATAACCTGGTAGGCAGCTGGATAAATTTCCCTTAAAAAAAAAGTTACTATTTCACAAAGAGTTCCTAACATAAAAGCATATTCATTGATTGCCTGCATTTTGCATAACTCTGTTCTTTATGTATGTTACCGTTAAGAGGTTAGATACAATACCAGTACGTGGATGTACTCGCTGTGCAGTGCTGCTGCCCTTCTGAAGAGCTTCCAGTACTGGATGCTTTTGCTTTAATTCCCAACGTGTACTGATGTGCCAGGACTACACATTATCCTTCAGACTAGGCAGAAAATGCAGAAATTTAAAAGTAAGGTAAACCAAACAGTCAGGCTGTTCTCCCTGCTTATGTGAGAATAAGTTTAAGTCTCTACACTTCCCAAGCCAAACCAGTTAATGGAAACAGGGCTCCTGAAAGCTGGCAAAGGCTTGTCTACTCTAGTAGTTTGCAATGGTCCTCTCTAAATTTAATCAGATTTTTTTTTTTATTGTTAAAAGCAGCTGTCAAAGTAGGTTTGATCAAAATCAACATATTTCTGAAAAATACTGGATTTTGTGTTCTGACATTTTCTGGTGAACAGACTTCTGCTGTTGAGATCTCAGATCAGTTGTGGGCAATGGCGGTGAAACACAAGGGAGATGGAGTCAGCCGGGTTATCCTGTATTCCCTCATGCAGAAGGTACAAATAGTCCTGCCAGCCACCTGGTTGCAATAGAACCACTTCAACAAGCCATTAAATTACTGATGGCGCCACATGAGATAAAATATCCCAAATCATATTGCCAAAATGTAGACTGTTAATAGGATCCCAACCTCTTATGATTTTAATTTTGGGAAGTGAATGTTTACAAGTTGAAACCCTAGTCCTGCACATTTTTGTGACTGTAACCGATGTTACACATGTAAGCAATGTTTCCCCTTTGACTCAAGTTCTTTATTGGCATAAATATTTGCAAGATCAGAACATTAACACCTAACTAACATGTTTTAGGAAAAAATAGCAACAGCTTATATGCAAGTCTCTATAGTTTCTGAATATTTCTATAAAGTACCTGAAGTTCCTATATACTGCGCAGCAGGGAGTAACACACATCTACCTTTAAAAATTCACAAGACGTGTTGACTTAAACACAACTGAGAAAAAATGTGAAAAAAAAATTATAGCAAATTCCTAAAATATTTACCAGGTGAGGCATCAATAACAAGAACTTAAATAAGCTCTTAATTCCACAATGAGGTGTTTAGGTGGTGGTTTGATTTTCAAAAATGCTGAACAACAGCACTGCTTATTGACATCTTTTCTGAGGATCACACCGCAGACTTAGGTTCCTACTGTAGAGCAAAACCCTATATTTAGGAATTCATTTGGAAAATTTTCATTGCTATTTCCCTTACGTGACATTTCATCCTTGTGCCTGGGAAGAGGATGCTCATGTAATTAGCACAAGTGCTTTGCAACGCCCAGCTATTGTGTTCTTATTAATTCTCTGACCTTCTTGCTTTTATAAAATGCAGACAAATACTGCACTGAATATTTACTGGGGACCTGGACAATGACAGCACATTGTTACAGAGCGTAACCATATGTAAAACACTCTTTTGAATTTCCCATATTTTGCAACCACTTTCTTTTCCTCTTCTGATGTCATAATCTCTGCAGTGAGCTCTGTGATGAAATCCTTAGCACAATTAAGATAAAGGATTCATTATGATTCATCCAGAATAGGGATAACTGTGTGGACTTAAACTGAAACAAGAAGGTTTTTCCCCAGCATAGGCTTTCGTCACAAATCAAACTCTGCCTCCTCGCTTGCCTCAAGGCTCTTGAGATTTGTAAACCACGCGGACAAGCGCAGGCCAAATTTCAGGTGTACCTAATCTCAGAGAGAGACTGGGGTAGAATCCAGACAAAAGGCAGGAGTTTCACTTTTGGCCCTGCTCCTGGAAAAACAAGAGATTTGGGCTTTTATTTGATATGACATGGATCATGCCTTCAAATCTGGCACCTGGAGGAAGGTAAGGGCTTTGGCTGAAGTGAGAAGAAAAGAGCTGGAAGGAGTTTAAAAGATATTAAAATGCAGGACGCTGCTTTGCAGTCACCATATTATGTCATTTCCCTTACGAAGCATTCATTACCATGTTAAAATCAGCTAAAGTTTTTGCCCTCACTGTCACACTGGCACACTACAAGAGACCGTAAGGTTGGCTGCACACAACCAGATGGGATCAGACATCCACCCAGGGCAGTGACACCTCACTGTCCCTGTCTGGTCCAGGAAAGGACCAGGGCAAACACCCAGTCAGCCCCTACAGCGGTCTCCACTCCTGTGCCAGAGGTAGACACTTTGAATTTAATACCCACTGTGGCCTTTTTTCTTCTATTAATTGGTTCAGCTACTTTTTCAAAATCATGTAAAGGCTTAACATCCATAAGATCCCATGGAAATGTGGTCTTTTTCAGCTAAAATGGGCCTTGTTCAACTACCTGTTGAAAGGCCCCTTCCACTTCTATAGCATTGTTGGAAAAAATCAGGAAACTTCTTCTTTGTGGATCCTAAAAGGGAGTTTTTAAAGCTTCAAGCTATGATTTGTACACGTATGAGCCACATGGAAAAGGCAAAAATAATCCAAAGAGTATTGGAGGGACACTGCAGAGCACTGTGAGGAGCCCGCTAGATGCCACCACATGAAGATGCCAGGAGCTGATGGAAGAGCAGACCCCATTTGGGTCACCTGGCAGAGGTGCAGCTCAGAGCAAGGCGAGACCTGACACGTGAATGGCAACAGCAGAGCTTCCCAAATAGAGCAAATCAAAGGCTTGGAGAGGTCAAGA
>NW_010180599.1:0-5635 GCF_000695765.1 Mesitornis unicolor | reverse complement strand
CTGCTGAGGGGTAATGCTAGCGGGAGAATAATTGCTTTCAGACTGCTTTTGGACAGTTGCTTTTTGGCTGCTCTTAAACTGCTGCTTTCAGGTTGACCTCTCCAGGTTCATCTGGTGCTGTTCTGCCTCTTTATTAGTTACTGTTAGTAATTGTAGCCTGCAGCCACGGGGCAAAGGAGCACGGAGGGAACAAAACACAGAAAGAAGTAGAGAAGAAAGGGCTCTGCTCAGGAGGATCTGCTGCAACATGGCCTCTGCCAAAACGTGGCTCATCCCTCTCTGCAGAGCAGGGCAAAGGTAAAGCCCTGGTACCCCCACTGTGGCCAGGCAGTGGATTGGACATTCCCCAACAAATTACAGCTTATTTTCAACCTTCGGGCTCATTGTATGCATGTTGGTAAGTGCCAATTGCCACTACCAAGATGGATGTGTCATTTGGTTTCTCAGGTGTCTTCACATTTGCATGAGGAACCTCTTGGTGGTTGAGCCTGGCCTCTGTGGGTTGGGAAACAGCCCCTGTCAGGAGGTTTTCATCATTGTGAGTCAGGCTGATGTGCTGATGTGCTGTGCTGCTGCATTTCAGCCCTTTCTGATTTAGCAATGGACACGCAGACACATGCTCCTTTTGCAAGCAGCTCTGCAGGCTGGTACTGTCCTCAACTGATCCCACTGCTGGACATCAGGGCTGCTGCTGGGCTGCTCTCTGAGCTCCCCAAAGGGATGGGCTCGATGACGGGCTAGTGTCATGAATCACAGGAACATTAAGGTTGGAAAAGGCTTCTAAGATCATCAGGTCCAACCATTAATCTAACACTACCATGCCCACTAAATCATGTCCTGCGGTGCCACATCCACATGTTTTTTGAACATATCCAGGGATGATGCATCCAGCACCTCCCTGGGCAGCCTGTTCCAGTGTTTTATCACTCTTTCAGTAAATAAATTTTTCCTAATACCCAATCTAAACCTCCCCTGGCACAACTTGAGGACATTTCCTCTTGTCCTATGACTAGTTACATGGAAGAGGAGATCAACACCCACCTCACTACAACCTCCTTTCAGTTAGTTGTAGAGAGCTATAAGGTGTCCCCTCCAAACTAAACAATCCCAGTTCCCTCAGTCGCTCCTCTTAAGGCTTGTTCTCCAGACCCTTCACCAGCTTCATAGCCAGCTTTGAGCAAAAGGGGCCAGGCTGCTCTCACATGGCTCTCCAAGGGACAGTGTGGTCCCTGGGCTACTCTTTGTTCTGGAAGTAGACACATGGAGGTTTGAAAAGCAACGCACGGCTTATGGGGCAGGCAAAGATGGATCACTGGCTTTGCCTCTTAGGGGTACACAGGAGCCAGGTTCAAAACAGGTAAAAAGATGCAATTTTTGGACTCAGCAAATAGCAGATGTGTGGCACCCCTTGCCAGAAGGTGCTGTGGATTCATGGAGGTTGCAGGGCTTCACACAGAGGCTTGGAAAAAAGCTTTTCTGAACAGTCTCAGAAAATCCCTGATTTTGGAGTAGCTAGAGGCGGGGAAAGTACTTGGAGAAGCACTGTATACACTCAATCAGTATTTGCTCTTCCCTAGGTGTCTGTTTACGACAATCATTCTTATTTTTAATTTAAGAAAACAGAAAAGTGAGGAGGGAGGGAGAAGAGGGGCAGCAGTGGGGGTGAAGTGAGACCACCAGTCTGCCCCCATGTCCACCCCAAAAATCCTCCACCATGGGACACACAGTAAGGTGTGGTGGAAAACCAGGAGACAGCCTTGGGCCCACCATCCTTGTCCAGGCTGCAGTGGTGGGGGTGGAGATGACATGTCCACACTTTGCCAAAGCATAACTTTTAAGCAAATAAGACTCTCCATTTTCAAAATTTCCTATAGCAACAGCTGTAGCAGCTTAATTAGGACATGTGTACACATGTCTGTGTTTCTGTGCATGCAAACATGAGTCTCTAAAACTTATTTTTAAATCTTCCTATATAAAAAAAATATTTTTTGTGTCTGGATGTCAAAATAAAGAGGTCATTTATTTACTGATCTTGTAATGGCTGTAGTTCCCTGTGAGATGAGCACAGACCCTCTTCAGAGGCTTCCTGAATCAAATTGTTTAGCTTTCTTTTTTCGTGCTTGCTAATTGCACTGAGCAGCTGGTTTTATTTAAGAGGTTAGTATTTTAAAGCTGAAATGAGGACATATTGCAAACTTTACCCCACAGTTCTCTGTGCTTTATACCATGCATAGCAGCCCAGGCTGCTAATCATAAGTGAGGATTAAAAAAGACGAACTGATGCAACTGCAGAGATGTTTGAGGATATGGCCAGAGCAGCTTAGAGCTGTAAACAAAGTTATTGTCCCAGTGAAGGATGTGCATATTGCAAAATACGTTTAGCTCAGCGCATCCCTCTGCACTGCAGTAAGTGAGGAATACAGCAAAAGTACTGCTGCAGGTAAGGAAACCCTCCAGTGCCACCAGCACCACATGCTTGACTTATTTGCCAGACACTTTGATTTTTGTTTTGCTATGACTCCTGTTATTTCTGGTAAATACATTCAATAAACAGGTCTTTCAGCAATGGTAAAGTTTTGGTACAGCTTTCACTCCATACGCCTCCTCCTTCCCACCCACTTTTTGAAACTGCAAGTAGATTAACGGATTACAGGGTTCAAACAGAAATAAACCATTTGTCCTTCACCAAGACAGTTCATACTGGAGATGATGTAGGTGTGGCATAATAAGGCTGCTACAAGACAGCCTGAATCCATAACAATTTCACCAGTTTCAGTTTCCACCACTGGCAATCAGGCTGCTTCGCCCTTGGGAACATGGTAGGGCAGGAGGACCAAGGGTGTGTAGCCGCACTCCCACTCTGTTTACCACTGTCCAAGGACCTGGTAATGGGAAAGGAATGAAAGGAATCGGTGTCTTCTGGTAGGATTAATCCCTTGAGGATTTCCAGTCTGTAAGCAAGGTCTGGCTGGGCCATGCAGGAGGCAAATGCAAGTATTTAGCTGGGAGAACTGAAATGTTTCATTTCAAAAAAAAGTTTCTTTTCGCTTGCAAACAGAAAAGAAAGAAAGGGGTGGGGAAAGAAAGCTTACCTTGGGAATTTAGAACAAGAAAAAAATTGAAGCATGCCATTTTTTTCCCAAGCCTCAAAGGGCTGAAAAACTAAATCTTTTCAATATTTGGATCTTCTCCGCCAAATATGTTTCCCACTGTTTTCAGTGAAAATGCAATGTAATTAAAAAAACAAGGTTTAAAAAAAAAAGTTAAAAATCTAATTTTCTACCTGAGAGAAGTGTTTTGAGGGGAAGTTTTTGTTACTGAAAACTTGCTAGTAAATTACTTCATCAAGAAAGGTTGTTAACAGACACTGAAGGAGGAGGGTTACACATATTTAGCATCTGGCCTGTAAAATACATTGGTATCAAAAAGGCTGATGGTTTTCTCTCCTGGCAAAAGCTGCAGGGGAGATAAGTGTTCATGGCTGCTTCTCCCCACAGCAGGGATGTGGAATAAGGGACCCTGAAAAGGCTCTTATTGCCCTCTCAGGAAGGACCTGAACTGGTCCAATAGCTGCTGCCTATTAACCTTTTCAAATAGTAAAAATAGCTTTTTGTATTAACACCATTATCAACTTTCAGTGGTGGCTGCTTTACATATGCTCTTGAATAATTTGAGACATCTAAGGGCTTGAAAAGTCCTTCTGCCCTCTGGAGTAAACCAGATAAAGAGCGGGTTTTCCCACTGTGCTCCCTGCCTCACTGCCATCACCAACCTCAGCAGAAACCTTCCTCCCCTTTCCCAAGGGGGCAAGTGGTACCACCCCAACCTCACAAAGTGATGATATGAGAAAAAAACCTGCCTCTTGTACCAGTATAGCAATTAGAGGTTATATCCTAAAGCTTGTAGGGGTTGACAGAGAGGGTTAGGGTTGTGCTATCATTTTTTCCTCCCTGGGCCATGTCCAGAATTCAGGAGGGGATTTCTGCTCCACTCTTCACTCACTTTCCTTTAACACTCACAAATCACTCATAAATCTGTCTCTGTACAGTGGCTCATTCTGATGATATTTCTCCCAGTTTTCTCACTCTGGATATCCACAAAGACCTATTAATAAATCAACGTATCTGGGAGCTTGGTTCCAGACTCCAATACACACAATGTGATTTATGCTCATGACCAGTAAAAACAAAAAGACACCTTAGGCATTACCTTTTTTTTTTTTCAATTACACATTTGGGAGAGTAACAGTTGTTAAATCAGCGACAGGGTCGCCCTCTTCCTTCAGTGAAAACACTTCTGGTTGCAGGTAAAACATTAATTCAAGAAATGAAATGCAAGAGTTAGGCAGTTCAAACAAAGCCCGCTTCCTGGTTCAAAGCCTAGTTCAGACCTTGATCTATAAGCCTGCAGAATTTGTTATAAGTGTAGACTTTATTTTATCAGTTATGACTGGATGGTACAGCAAAGAAAGCATTGGTGGAGTGTTTTGAATAAATGTTGAGCGTTTCCAGGTAATAAAGATGTTTGTTGCTAAAAAGCAATGATGTCTGACATACACCAGAAAATATTCTCATCAAAATACAATCTTGAGCACGTGAAATACAGCTTCATTACAATATATCGTTTATTTTGTTGAAGATTAAAAAAACGAAGAAACAACCCTGCTACAGAATATGACTAGTCCGACTATAGTCTCAGATATATTGGTGTAAATGTGATGAGAACAGTGCTGCCGGTAGGGTTACTGCAAATTTGATCCAGTACAGCCTGAGACTGATGGACTGGAAACAATTGAGGTAAACATGCCTCTATGATTTCAAATATCCTTTATGCAAACCACCCTCAGCAGAACACAGACATACTACATTGGAATGAAAAAAAGCCTATTATGTTAATACAATAATAAAACAAATACATAAGTGAGAGGGAGTTTAATTGGAGGACAGGTATATGCTCTTAGTGTTCCCCCCAATCTGCAGATATAAATCTCTCTGTGTACATCTGACTTCATGTACTTCATGCTTTCCTATGAGAAGTGAGTTTTCTCCAATTATAATCAGTAGTAGTTGTCTTTTCAAAATGCTTCCAATTTTTTAGATGAAGAATAAGGCATGAGTTGTCTGATGTAATTTCTATCATAAAACCTCCATTAATAGCCTGCCTAATGAAGTACTATTCATTGTTTATTAGTAGCCTTGTCTTTGTAGCCATGAGAGTTAAAAATACGTGCAGTGAGAATTTCAGGGAGAAGCAATAGCTTTTATTGAAAAAAACACACAAGTAGTAGGAAAAGAAGAGAGGCTTTCAAGCAAAAAGTTTGACCTGAAGAAGAGCTTGTGTGCCTGAAAGCTTGTCAGCTGTTTCCATGTTTATCACTTGGTCTTATTAGGTTACCGCTCCCCAGAAAACTTGCCCCAATTCTATACTAAACCAGAGCTTTGAATGGCTGGGTCCTTAGAGTTTATGCACACTTAACAGAAAAAGAATATGTAGAATATATACTATTATATAATATGTTGTATTATAATAATATAACAATATAGAAAGGACAGAGAAGTCTGTCCCTAAACCTTGGTGTCAGCAGTGAGACCCCATCGCCCCTGTGCTGTGGATGAAGCGGTTCTGCAGAGGGGTC
>NW_010180598.1:20429-43222 GCF_000695765.1 Mesitornis unicolor | reverse complement strand
CTGCTCACACCTCATGCAGGTGGAATTCTGGTCTTTCTCCCCCAGTAGCAGCAGGCTCTGGCACTCCCTGCAGCCGGAGACCTGAACAGTCACGGTTGGGGGCAGGACCTCCGTCTGAGTCGCCATGGTCTTCTTGAGACAAGCTCTCTTTCTGGAGGAGACCATGGTCAGCAGCAGTCTGGGACACTGGTGATAGTGTGAGGATCTACAAGCAAGCAAGGAGTGACAACCTCTGCGCCCTACTACACAAGCTATCACACCTGCGTCACTAGCTGGTTGCTCCTCCCAGCGCCTGGTGGGCCAGTCCGGCCCTCAGCGCCCATCCTGCTTGTCCTGCCTGCGCCGACTGCCGTGCAAACTGCCGCGCCACTCCCTTTCAATATATAGTTTTTTATCAAATTGGAACTGACTTCAGGAATTGTCTAATTATTACACTATTTGGTGACAATCTTCTCTTGACTACAAAAAAAATATAAATGTCTCAGTTTTAATAAGGATATAGTAAATATGTTGAAGAGTATGAAAGGACAAGAGGTCTGGAGGGGGACAGACAAAATGTGGACCGGGCAGAGGGTAATAGGAAGAAAACAACAAAGAAGATGAGCAAAAATTTATGTAAGAAGAATTAATCACATGTAATATGAATGGAGATAAAGACATGAAAACCAGAAAATTTTATTGCTATTGTTCCTAATCAGGCTAAATTGTCAAAGTAGCCTGAAAGAATGAAAATCCAGCGAATTACTGAAGCACAAAGATCACTAAGTAAGCAGTCAAATATCTTATGCATTATCTTTGTTTTTTTAAATAATGGGTATCCAACACTAGCTACATGTAATAAAGTTTGAATATGTTAATTTACCACATACAAAAAGAATGGCATGGTTATAGAGAAACAAAAGAAGCTCTGAGAAAATTAGGTATTTAAAATTTTATATTTTGGAGGAATTAGTCCTTTTATTTAACAACAATATATTTGTCCCTGAACACTACAGACTTACCAGAGATTCTAATACTTTTTTTAAACTGCTCATCTGTTTGATTTCTCTTATAGCCAGGTGTGAGGCAGTGAAGCATAGAAAGCTGCCTTCTTCTTCACCTTCTGGGCCTTCTGTTTTGTGTTTGCAAGGATTTAAAAGGATTTCTATTTCTGTTAGTCACATGGTTCATTTCCCAAACCATTTATTGCATTTAAAAGGAGAATGCATAAATCACCAAAAAGATTTTTGTGGGAAATGCAATTCTGTATAAAAGGTGCTCTGATGATGCCAGCTGGCTCTCCAGGTCTACTGCTCTGCATACTCTTTGCAGAATTTCTGGGCAGCTCATGTTTGCTAAAGTGGTTATTGCCAGAGGTTTTCTTTAGCTACACATTCCATATCCCCATCTCATATGAGTTTTGAAAAACAAAAGTAGGCCTTTTGAGGTGAAAATTAGGTTTTGAAATTAATGCATGTTACATATGAATGGGATAGATAGTGAAAAATGTTCTTTATTTATCTTTCACAGTCTCATAGTGTCGCAAAAGGAAACATTGATGGCTGTTCTTGTTCTAGATTTATCCTCTGAGGTTTTTTTATTTTCTCTGAAATACACATTCATTTTTTCCTTTTACTGTCACGGGCCTTTCATTCTGTCTTCAAAACCTTTTTGCATAACAACCTGGAATGACACTGATCTGTGCTTCTGTGACAACTCTTCATAATTTATAGCCTTGGCATCTGTCTACTGAACAGCAATGGAAGATGTTCTGAAGATTAGTGCTTGTATCTATCCAAGCTCAAGTCACTATTACACTAGAAACGTTCAAATGGTTCCTTGGAATTTATTTAAATATGGATTTTCAAAAATATCTAGATGAGGAAATTCCTATGATGCACATGGTAGTATTTTCAAAAGTCCCCAGGCACATTAGGTTTCAAACACTCCATGAAGTGTGGATTAGATGATTGGATAGTGAGGTGAATTGGGAACTGACTGAAGGGCAGAACTCAGAGAGCTGTGGTCAGTGGGGCAGAGTCTAGTTGGAGGATCATGTCTAGTGGTGTTCCTTGTGGGTTGGTACTGAGTCCATCTCTGTTCAGTATATTCATCAATGACCTGGATGAAGGGACAGAGATTATCCTCAGCAAATTTGCTGGTGATACAAAGCTTGAAGGAGTGACTGACACACCAGAAGGCTGTGACCAGAGCAGGCTAGAAGGTCTAGTGGGGAGAGAAACTTAACAAAATTCAACAAAGGCAAGTGTAGGGTACTGCATCTGGGGAATAACAACTCCATGTATCAGTACAGGATGGGGGTTGGCCTGCTGGAGAGTAGCTCAGGGGAAAGGGACCTGGGAGTCCTGGTAGACAGAAGGCTGACTATACACCAGCAATGTGCCCTGGTGGCCAAGAAGGCCAATGACATCCTGGGGTGCATTAAGAAGAGTGTGGCCAGTAGATCAAGGGAGGTTATCCTCTCACTCTGCGCTGTCCTGGTAAGGCCATATCTGGAATACTGTGTACAATTCCGGGCTTCCCAGTCCCAGCTTCCAGAAAGACAAGAAACTACTGGGAGAGTCCAGTGCAGAGCCAGTAAGATGATTAGGGGAATGGAGCATCTCCCATATGAGGAAAGTCTGAGAGAGCTGGGTCTGTTTAGCCTTAAGAAGAGGAGGCTGAGGCGGGATCTCATTAACGCCTATAAATATCTAAAGGGTATGTGTCAGAAGGATGGAACCAGACTCTTCTTGGTTGTGCCCAGCAACAGGAGAAGGGGGAATGGTCACAAACTGGAACACAGGGGGTTCAACCTAAACATAAGGAAAAGCATCTTTACTATGAGGGGGACAGAGCAGTGGACCAGGCTGCCAAGTCAGGCTGTGCAGTCTTCTCCTCTGGAGACATTCAAAACCCGGCTGGATGTGTTCCCGTGTGATCTTCTTTAGATGATCCTGCTCTAACATGGGTGGTTGGACTAGGTGGTCTTCAGAGGTCTCTTCCAACCCTTACTATTCTGTGAATCTGTGAAAGTTTAGGCTTTGGAAATCTTAGCTGGTTCTGGTGTCTTGGTAACTAACTATCTGGAGTACTTCTAGGCATTTTTAGGAGTTATTTGCCTGACACTTTGTCCTGGTTTGAGCTAAATAGAACTAATTTTTTCTATTTAGTGATTTTACTTTTCAGCTCAGTCTCTTTTAAGTGACTGAACTTGCTGAAAACTAGCAGCATGTTTTTTCCCAAGACAGCGCTGCTAGAATATATGCTCAAGGTCAGTTGTCTCATCATGGGTGCTGTGTCTGCGCGTACAGGGGAAGAAGCGGACCCAAAACTGACCAACTAGGTATTCCATCCCACATACGTCCTACTCGGTATAAAAACCAAGAGATAACAAGGGTCTCGTTCCCTTTTCACCGTTCTTCCATCTTGGAGCCCTTCCATCTCGGACCCTTCTGTCCGTCTCAATTCTACAGAGGCCAAAGCCTGAGCGGAATCCTGCTAGTTCATCTGCCCCTGATCCTGATTTGTGTGTTCTGCATCCTGCTCCCACCTGCTGCTGAGTTTGGTCTGGGACTTTTCCAGTGCCCGGCTCCACAGAGCCTGTGGTGACGTATTCGTCACTGGGGGGAGGGTGGGGGGAGGATTTATATTGGTTTTGTATATTTATTTGTACATATTTGTATATATTTCATTATTTTCCTATTTACAGTATTATCCTGTAGTATTAGTATTATTGTTTCATTAAATCTGTTAGTTTATTTTCCAACCCGTAAAGTCTGTCTCCCTTATTCTCTTTTCTCTTCCCTTCTGGGGAGAGGAGAGGGGTTAATAGAGAGCATCTGTCCAGGATTTAGTGGTAGGCCCAGCCCTAAACCACGACACAGTTTAAAAAGGTGGCCCTTAATAGCACAGCTGAAGAAATAAGCACATCAAGTGTCTTTGCCGTCACTGCTGTTGACTACTATAACATCAGTGTGGTGACATAGTATTGTGCGACATAATACTCTGTTTAATATCTGTGCTTATTGAGCCCTTCTCCTCCTCCAGTATCTCAGTCTTTTGATTTTCCAGACCAGAAACCCTTTCAGCCTGTGTTCTCAGGCCCACAGGGAGGACAGTGGCACTGGGGAGTGAGTATATGTATGCTCGTAGGTCCATGACATTAAAATACAGGCATGGCATGTAATGTTAGCTGGGATGAGGAAAACATTCACAGGTCTTGCAAATTGTGCCAGCTGCCATGTCCTTTATAGCTTGCATGCTGCTTACCAAGGCCATGTGCATAGGTGTGGAGGAGACAAGTTGAAGGAAGGAAGAAAGGACACCTGCTTATAAACTGTTCAGTATCAGTGCCTGTAGTGCATGTAGTAATTTAGTTTTACCTCTGCCAGCAACTGTGAAAGACACAACAAAGTACCATGTCCGTTATTAAATCTTCATAACTCTTTCTAAATCTTTCTCTGGTATTTCCAGAGAATAATTTTAAATTATTTGTGACTAGAATATTAAAAAGGGAAATATTGCACTAGGAAACACTCTAACACAGATGTAGGCTTCCACATATCAAAGGCATACATTAATTGGTCATATATACTAAAAAGTGAGCATATGAATTTCTTAATGTGGAATTCAGTTTTTATGTTTTGAAAATTCAAGCTTACGTGGATTTTTAATTTTATGGTGAATAAAAGCAAAGCTGTGATAAATGTTTACATATGCAATGTTTTGCCAGAATATAAATATGAGGTCATGGAGCATTTCTTTCTGATCTTAGTGAGATATGCCTCAAACAAGGATCTCTTAGACACATGAGCACAAAGAATATTACCTCCTAGTATCTCTTGTGGTGAAACTAGAAGAGATGTGTCAAAGCCTTCAGTAGTTGACAATTACCGTAACATAAAATACTCTATGTTTCATTAATCTCCTGTTATGTTGTAGAATGTTTCTTGAAGCTCCTTGTGAAATTGTATAGCTATACACCATAACAAACAAATATAAATTTTGTGATTGGGTCATTAAGGCTTTACATGTTATCATCACAAAAAGCTAGATAACTTAGCTTCAGGCATTTGCTCTGAGATTAAGAGATCTGGTGAACTATTTTAGCTCTCTAGACAATGATTTCCTTTAGTTCCTTTAGTTTTTCAGCTTATCTCTTAGTCCTATAGCAGTTAGTCATAGAATAAAATTACCTTTACATTTAACAGAAATTGATTTAACTCATAATCTGTCCTAGTTTATTTTCTCTTCCTGAGCTAATTATATTACTCTTATATGAGCAATATTCATACCAAAAACAAGGTTAAAAGCATTCACTCCTGGTAATCATTATTGGAAAAAATTGGGGGAAAAAAGCCCTAATATTACTAGAAGAATACCTTTTCCATAACTAGGAACTTAAAGCTGTGGACAAAGGTACTGTTCTGAGGAGTGATTTTTTCCTAAGAGGATCTTGGAGGTCCCTATTCACATCAAAATCTTCTCTTGAGAGCTATATAGGACTTCTAATTTAGTTAAGAAAAACATACTTCACCTTTGTCTTCACTCCTTTTTTTCTCAATATATTCCTTTATGTATACTATCTCTTCTTATTTCTTTGAGGCAGGACATTAATTTATTCTATGCATAACATTCATAGGAAAAAAAAGGCTTTTTAAAGTGACTTTTAGAAATGTCTCTTTCAATACACCTAATATATCAATCTACTGAAAATCTTGTTAGTTCTGCCCAGTAAAAATGCCATTTGTGTAGGACTGTCTCTCCATCTGCTGTGGAATTCAGTTAGTAGTGATAGGATAAATAATATAAGATGTACTAATACTCCTAACTACTGACAAATGAACCAAAGTGGTAGTTTTAATGTAAATACATACACACATATATCTTATCTTCAGAGACTGGAAATGTATAACATACATATGATTTGAAACATACACATGCTTTAGCAACTCACAGTTTAATATAATGCTCCTTTGCATAGTATTTCTTGTTAAAAAATAGTTCTTGGCCCATAGAATTAACTATTTAGGTAAAATACTACTTTATTTGTGGAAACAGAGAGCACCCTCTCTTATCTTTTGTTTCTTTTTTTTCTTTTTTACATGTCTGGACTAAGAACAAGTGACTCTGAGGATAATGATCAGTAAGATTTTACTGAAAGGTGAGAGGAGAAGAGTTATAGAGAAAATGAAAAATTATGGTGACCTAGGGAAATCTAGAAGAGGTTCAGAAAAAACAGAGTTCTAACTAGAGAGAAACATCTATGTTACCTTATCTTTTGCAACAAGTTAATGAAAAGTTAAAAAATGTAGGCTATTGCATTATTTCTTCAAACCATACACAACAAGATGTAGAGTCAACTGTTGGGTGGAATAAAAGAGACAATTTGCGGTTACTATTCATTGAAAATATCAGCCAAAGGAAATCAGATTATTCAGAATACCATATGATTATAGTATACCTTGATTTAGAGGGAAAAAAACCTCTAATTTTTGTATTTTTGTCTCCAGTGAATGGATTAATGTTAATTAATGGTCATTTCTTTCTTTCAAAACTGAAATTATCTGCAGTATTAAGGCAAACTAAGCAGCACATACTAATAGATACATACTTGTTTAAAATGTTTTCATTCATATTGCAAAAAAGGTTAAAGAAAGGAAAGGCAGAAAAAAAATAATAATTAGTAACAACTATAGACTTCATGCTTTAGAAAGAGTTTTAATCACAGTTACTATTGGACAAAGAGCAGAATGATCTTTTCTGAACTCATTTCTTTGTATAAATTGTACATTCTGTGATTGATTGATTGATTGACTCACAGAAAGATAGACATAGAAGAAAAAGACAAAGAAATCCACAGATGTGTTTTAAACATAAATTTTATATTTTTTTATACAGCTATGATATTATTGTGGTGTACTGAGTTTATCCCACCAGAATTATTAGCAGCCCTGTAAAACTGAGTGACCTCAGGCTCTTCAGAACAGTAAATTTACCCACAGATGTATTTTGATACACTGTCATTGCTAGTTTATTTACAAGTAATTTATTTTTATTTTTCTCTTGAAACAACTCCAAAAATAAAAGGTTAAATATTATTAAATATCTTTATACCTAACAAATACTTGGAGCACAAAGTGAAGTTTTTTGGTCTGTGATCTTCTATCTTAGATGAGGAAACATTAACTAATTTCTGAAAATACGGTTAGCTTAGCAGAGAGTACTAAGGAATTTCTCATTTAAAGTGGGCCTTTCGCTCCCAGATGTCTCAATTCTGTCACTGACAGGGTAGAGGGAAAAATGCTGTATGCTATATTCATTGGGTAGGTCTCTACACTTAAAATAATCATTCCAGTGCCCCAGAAGGTATATGTTATGTTCAGGTGGCTATGTTCTCTTCTTTCTTTTTTTTTTTAATTTTTTCCAACTCTCACAAGTGGATACAGTAAAAAGACAGAGAAACAATAGTACCCAGTGCACAGTGTGCTAACTCTGCACCAGACAGAATTTTTTACTTGGAGCTCCACATATTCATGGCACTTGAAAATGAAAGTCCCCCCTGGATGCCTTCATACCCGTGAAAGACTCCTAGGTCCTTAACCTTGTCTGGCCATCATTGACCACCCAACATTGCACTTGGCCCCAGCTCTCTGATGTTCTGTGTTGCTGGTCTTCCCCTTAAGTAATGTGATACCAGGCATTTATTCTTCAATCACTTAATAGACTTTTAAAAATGTGGTCTTAAATTTCTCTTGCAGACATATCACTTGGGATTTATTCTGCTGACCTTAAGTGAGGTGCCTGCACCAAGTGCCCTGTACAAATGCCCCAGTGTGAGAACACAAATAGTGTGTCTGTGTATATCGAACACATGAAACTGGCTGAGCAGTTTTACACTGATTATATGTAAGAGGAAGATGACCTTCAACCTGTTTAAACAGCTGAGAAAGTACAATAATACTTTTAAAACAAAGAAGGAGTCATCCTGAAAAGAGATAGAAAAGAAACAAGAAAATTCTTGTTTCCTGATGGAAAAAGTTTAACGAGTGGAGAAGCGAAGAAAAACAGAATAAACTGAAAAAAATCCACAAGTCAATGGGAAAAAAAAACCACAATAAAAAAATTAAAAAAACCAATGATCTGGAATGTCTAAAATTATTTTTATTCACTTAACAATGTACTGGATGTGCTAGACTTGAATAGATTTTCTTCTGAAGCAAAAAGACATACCTAGCACACAAACTATTGAGAAGTGCAGTAACCAGATTATTTCTCCACGCTGTGCATAAATTTGATTCCAGTATTTCTCCATCATTTAAAGGATTTTAAAGCAAAAGTTAATACTCTTTATTTTGATCTTTCACTTCACTAATGATTCATTTCGCTGAGTAACACATTTCATAGTTTTGTCATTTCCTCTTTAGAGGAAACTTCAGATCCTTCTGGCTATGCTGTGTAGATGTCTCACTCAAATACAGACACCATGCATATACACACATTGTCAATAACCATTATTCAAAGCAAGCACATAAATATTACCTCATACATATATGTATGCTTGTGTGTCAGCATGTGCTTCATGCCAAAGTAAAAATATGTAATGCACTGGAATGGCTTCAATTTACACACAATTTTAAATAAAAACAAACAAACAAACAAACAACTCCTCCCCCAAAAAAACAACAAAAAAGCACCCAACCACAAAAAAAGTGGAAGAAAACACTGGGATGGTAGGCAGTAGGCAGTACACCTTAACATGCTCATGCTCTTAATGAAGATTTTGCAGGATAGCAATGCTTAAAAATTTATGATTGGTACAAGATCTTTTGACATAGCATGTGGAGCTCTTGATCCTGAATTCCCATCCATGTTCATACTGTACTTTCACATCTAAAAAGTCAGTTTCTGCAAAACACATATGATTTGACCAAACTGAGGCTAACTTATTGTGTGTATAAGACACAAGAAGCTGACTTCATAATTTTCCCAGCTCCTGATACCCATTACTTTGTTTTCTTTCTTCTGATAGCATGCGTCTTCCTGATTCCTCCTCTGCATCTCAATGAGAAGATTTATTTTGAAGTGTGGTTATGTCAAGAAAAGCGTGAACACAAAAAATACAGTCATTATTTTCTACTTTTTTAGATTAATCTTGAGTTCCAGACAGATACAGGAACTGTTACATATTGTCATAAATTCCACTAAACGATCTCCTTCACATATGTTCGATCTGTAACTCCATGTGAAAATGACCATACTCATTCAAATTATTTCTAGTAAGAACTGCTCAAATTGTGTGATATCATGACTACATCCTGACAAAAATTTCTAATATCTAAATTTTAACAAAGAACTTTCTGGGACAGAATTTATAACACTATACAAATAATTAAAAAAAAATCTGTATTATATAAATAAATAAAAAAATAAATAATATAAGTAAGCCAGCAGACTTTTACCGGTAATGAAAAATGGCTTTTGCTACATCATATATTAATAATGTAACAATAATACTCATATGAACATATAAATGATTTAAAAACATGATAAAACGGTGTGGGTGACTACTATATTGCAATAGTACTGAAAGTGTGGTAACTGAAGTCAAATTACCACAGCTTCTTTCATAGATATTTTGGTTCCATCCTCCCCTAAACAACAAAACAATACACAAAAATGCTTTTACTTCCATTCAAAATGCCAGGGAACTGTTTATAGATATCCTTTAAGATTTAGGTCTTGTCATTGTCTTGCTTTATAGTAGTAATTAAAACAGATTTTAAATTTGGACAGCAACTTGTTTCATCTCTGCTCATTCTTGCGCCCATTTTAAATAAGGGTCAAGTTCAGTCTGATTTCAATTTACTTCAGATAGAATACGTCTGTAGCATTGTGATCTCAAAGTTTAATGAGCATTACCTACTTCCATATATTGTGTGGATTTTGTTTTCTGTTGATCTCTTAAAGAAATCCATTCTACTAGCTGTATTTCTTCTATTGGATTGCATGGAAATACAGTTTGCCCTCATTTAGATGAACAGTAAAAAATTTTAGTGAAGAGCTCTATCAATAATTGATTGGACAGCTAATCCATCAAAATCAGTAACTGAGTGATAAGTTGAAGTATTCCAGTGAAAATAAGATTCCTGTAGTGTTTAATAATTTTAAATTGTAATGTAGAGTGTTTTAGCTAAAAGTTTGTATGTCTTCAGGATCTTTATTGTGACATTAGGCATAACAATAGCTCAGCAATAGTACTGAAACAATGACAATTCATGAAAACGTCCCACAGGGATGGAATTGAAACTTTAATTATTTTGACAATGAATAGTAGAAGACCATCTATGTAACTTTAATATCGATGGAGAAGGCAAAAAGGAAAAAAAAAAACCAAATAAACTTTTTAAAAATAGGCCCAGTCCTTCTATGCCATTCTTTAAAGGTTCTTTTTTGATCCTCTGAAAAATTAATCTAAAAATTGTGTAAATAATGTTGTGTAGAAACATCCATAGTAAGTAGAGTGTATAGTACCATTTACACCTAGGATTTTTCAATTCTGCTTCTCACTGGATCCTTTATGCAACTGTTGATGTCTTTATTTTCCATATTTCATAATTTAATAAACCAATATAATGGTGTACTCAGTTTTTAAAGAACTTTATCCTCACATCTTCATTTACTGTCTTTGTATTTCTGTTCCTCAAAATATACAGTCATAACTACTTCACAGTTAGCTCCTTCATTATATATTCATTTTTTGCCTTCTGTATGAGTTGAAATAGCTAAAATTGTGTTTTCATTGATGCCTTATTGACAGCCTTTTCCATACAGTCCTTTTTCTGTGTATCTTGTTTCTGACGTAGTCTCATAAGTTGACACTAAGAAGTGACATGAAACACCTCATTCAAAAGGCCAATAGTTGTTCTGCCATAGATTTCTTGATGGTGCATGACATTGCTGCAGGATTCAGATAACATCTTACACAGCTTGATGGTCTTTTTATGCCTAGAAAGATGTCTTAATCTCTTGTATTTCTGTGAGGTCACAAAGAATCATTTATTCCACTTGAGTCTTTCCTGCGAGCTCTATAAACGATTGTTAATCCAAATTATCAGCTTTCCCAGTTGTATAGAAAGGTTCATGTCAGCTGTTTGTTGCCATTTACTTTAATCTCTGTTTAGTAGAAGACTTTGAAGAACTTTGGAAAAGATTATTTAAATGCCATAGTTGTTAATAATAATAATAGTAATAATACTAATAATAGTAATAATAGTAATAATACGATAATAATAATGAAAACAACAACAATAAATATACCTGTTTGAAATGTGAGCTGCATTTCTTAGGAAACTGCTAGTGGTTTGCTTTGACAGCTGCATGAACATGTCTATCAATCACCTATGAGTTTTTGTCTTTTTGCCCCATTCACAAAATCTCAGCAATCATAAAGGCAGCTGACAGGGAAATATTTAGTATTTACTTTGGCATTTTAAAAAAAACTAAACAAATGAAAATTCACCACAGAACTGAATAAATTTTTATAAACAAAGTATCACTTGAAATATCTGTGAGAATTTCTTAGTATCAAATGCTTTAGATACAAATTTGTCTTGAAGAATAGTATTATGACTGCTTTATGTTTTCAAGAACATAAAAAGGAAAGATATATTCTGCTTTTTCTGTGATAGTTTTAGTATGAAAAATATATTCATGGAACTTGATTGTTCATTGAATAATCACAATCTGTTAGGGACAATATTGTCTAATTATATAGACTAACATAAGCTAGGAATAGAGGAAGGGCTAGCTTGTATGTGTACAGTAACTTGCTATAGACAAATTGCACAGATATTTAGGTATCACTATACCAAAAGTTTTCCAAAGCTAGTTTCTTCAACAGTTGGAGTACCAAACCCCTGAAAGTTAACAGCACATTCTGTATAATATATTTCTATGCTACAATAATTGTAAATACTGAAGTCAACCTACAGCTGATGTTAATGATGGTGACTTTAACCCCTCTTGGAAGAAAAATGTATTTTTTCATTCAAACGTCACACTTCTTATTAATAGCTAAGGCACTATTTGCATGTTGCAAAAAGTTCTAGTTCTATCTATGCACACTTAATACTACCATCATGTTACTTAAACAATGGCAGACTTAAAGCTGAATTAAGTCCAAACTTTTTTGATACCAGGAATATTTTAGGGGAAAAACCAAATAAACAAACAATCAAACAGTGACATGTGCACAAACACATCAGAATAGGTATAGAAATTCAAGCAAACATTCATTAAAATTGCTGAACTTACAACCTCAGTCACTCAAATACTTCATTTCTTAATATATTGATAAAATATATTTTAAATTACACTGTAAACTTCCCAAGTTTTTCATGATGTAGAGGAATTTTTTTCAGTTGTGAAAAAGCCACATTTAATTTCCTCCTATGTAAAAAACATTTATACTTTGAGGACAGTTAGCAGTTTGACTGTTGTTCTTCCAGCAGATAAAATAACTCCAGTTCACTTACAAAGATATGCTTATATTAGAACTTAACATCACTTTTTTATCACTGCAGAACATGCAGTCATGCATAAGGCTTATTCTTTAAAGAAAGGATTTTCTTCTCCAGTCCCTTCAGTAGACATAGGATCAGATTCCAGAATTCAAATTCATAAAGCAGAAAAGAACATTATTTTTTTATATTCGTTCTGTTAGACAACAAAGATTAAGAACAGCTTTAAATCTTGTAAACTATCATAACAGCAGCAACTTCTATAATAGAGTCCTGTCTCCTTTCTGTCTCAGTCAATTGGCTTATATCTGTTATTTTCAACTTTATACTGGAGTCAATAGGAACACATTTATTTCATATATAATGTTAGCATACTTACACCATCCAAGAATGTTATAAAAAAAAATTCTCATATGTTTTAGCATTAATTTTAAAATGCTAAATTTAATACCTCTTGAATATTTCTCAAATTCTAGTAATATCTATTTTACCTTACCATAGTACTCTACAGTCAGAAACAAATAGGTCAGAAACAAAGAAATGTAGGCACTTTCAAAAGAAACTTGTACCTTTCTATTTATCCCACCTACTGAGGTGTCAAACAGAAATGGAACAAATTAATATCTGGAACACTTCTTTCTATCCATTGGCTGTATAAGGAATCTAGACAAATAATCTTGGGCAACTTAAATTAGATGACTAATTTAAGATTTAAATTTATACCACTCCTATATGTACTTTATTATCCTTTTTCCATTCTCTGCACTCTTGCAGAAACTGTATTCTATTCACTTCTACCTTTTGGTAACATAGCTTTTCTTCTTCCATTTCTTCTACATACAGCAAGCTTTTAGTAAATCTCCATCTGAGTGACCTCTCAATTCATTTAAAATCTCTCCTGAAAAGAAGAACATTCTTTTCACAGAATCACAGAAAACTGGGAGTTGGAAGGGACCTCAAAAGATCCTCTAGTCCAACTCTCCTTAATTTTTCCTTGTAGACTGGTCTCAGGAGTTGTAAGATAAGTATGTGTCTCTTGTTTAGGGACAGAGAGCAGGATTTTCTCTCTGTTGTCCCCTACCCTCTCAGGGGAAGGATTAAAAAAAAAAGGGAAGAGAGAAAAAGATGCTTCACACAAGGTTGGATGTTAAGACTGTAACAAGTTTAATGAAAAACAACAGGGGAAAGGAAAAGGGAATTAATAAGGGACAAAGGACATTTAACTATATACAAAACCCGATCCCAGTAGTACTAGGTGGAAGTGTCTGAGCAGTGCCTCGTGGCAGCTGCGACTGCTGTGACTCGTCACCAGGGACCACAGTGGTGCTGGAAGCGATGGCGGTGGATGCTGCTGAGCATGTGGAGATAGGCCCAGCCGTCCTGAAATGCAACAGGAAACTGCCCAGGAAGCCAGGAAAAGCCCACAAAAACCTTGGGCCTTCTCAGTTTTTTATAGACTGTGGCTGGAAAGGGGAGGGAACAGTACTGATCTCTGACCTCCCAGGGTCCTACAGACACCACCTGTCCTTCCCTTTCAGGCTGGTAACCCTTAAACCATAGCAGTATGACAAGGTATTTTTGAGACTTTTTAGCAATGAATACCTTTATTCCTTTCTGTGTTTGTGCTGTGAGAAACTACATAGGAGAAAAACTTATCTTACACAGGTTAAATATCCAAATCAAGATGCTTTTTCTTGGTTAAAATTTTTCTAATTTTTATTTTTTAAATAACTTTTAAATAACAGGATAGTAGTCCTGAAGAGTCAACCAAGGCCCAAACTGAAGGTCATTAGAGTAAATAGATTTCAATAACACCTACATACAAGACTAAAAGAAGTAATACTGTATTGGGTATTCTGTGAGCGATTTTGGGTTTTGGGTTTTTTTGGTAGTGGGTGAGGGCTACAGAGATAGTCATGTAAGAAGCTACCAGAAAGCTCCTCTAGGTCTAAAATGTCAGACTCGCCTCTGACCAGGGCCAAGTCAATCAATACCCCTGCAAATTCATGTCTTTAAGGAGGGTGCAGTGCACACTCCCCTCTCTCTTGACCCAGGCCCCACCAGCACACCCTTGGGTGCAGGCAGCAAAACCCTGACCCTGGTCCCAGCCCAGCTTCAACTTAAGATCAAGCCCCATTGCAGCTCTAGCCCAAAAGAGAGAGCCGGAAACACTTCAGAACTATCAGAAAGGACCTGCAATGGAGAAAAGAGAGGGACCTGAGAACAACTGTAAAAAACATCAAGATTGGTGAAGTAAGAAAGAAGAGGGTGGAGAAGGAGGTGTGCGGAACTGAGGTTCCCCCTGCAACCTGTGGCAAGAGTGTAGTTTGACATACCTGCAGCCTGTGGAAGTTCACCGGTGAAGTAGATCGACATGAGAAGGTGGCTGCTCTTGAAGAGGCCATGACTTCAGGCAGTTTGTGCCAAAGGAGTGTGCACATGAGGGAGCTGCAGCTGTGGGCAGACCCATGTTTGGACTTTTGTGGAAGACTTTTCTCCTGTGGGAAGGCTGCCATGTGGAAGCTAAGGCAGAGTGGGAGGAATCCTCCCTACCCCTGAAGAGGAAGGAGCAGCAGAGACTGCATGGGATGAACTGACTGCGACCCCCATTCTCATTCCTCTGTGTTGCTGGGCAAAGTGGTGGGGGTAAATAAACGAGGAGCAAAGATGAGCCCAGGAAAAAAGGAAGGGTTGGGGAAAATGTTTGATTTTAAGATCTGGTTGTACCTCTCACTGTTCTACTCTAATGTTACTTATTACTAATTAAATTATTTTGTTTTTCTTCCGAAGATGAGTCTGTCTTCTGCCTGAGACCATAGGTGGTGAGCAAAACCCTCCCAGTCCTTTTCTTTTGTCTAGACCCTTTTTGTGGGCATTGTGGGCTTAAACCACGACAAATACACACTGGTGACAGGGAAAACAAGAATTATGTTAATGGAGTGATCTAAAGCTGTAAGGGCTGTGATAACATTACAATGAAAATATTAATTATATTTGTCATATATTCTCACCTACAGTCAAGTAGCTGCTCTGAGTCAATTGCACTGTCTTGCTTTTTAATTTTTTTCTTTTGTGTTGTGTAAATGAAGCTCTTTTTCCATTTACAAGGGAGAATCTAAAGAGGATATCAATCTCAACCTTAACATCAGAGGAATCATGTGAGTAGTTAATCAAGACATTTATTACTGCTATGGTTTTACTATTTTTAGCAGGTAACACAATTATTTCTTTAACCTAAGCAACTATCATGGCTTGTTTGAACAACTGAAAATTGAGTTAAGTGGTAATGTCAACTAAGCTCTGCATGGATTTGTAAGTTCAATGTATAATGGAATTATACTTTTTAACATTTGTTGTCCCAAGCAGATATATAGAGAAATAACTTCTTTCTATAGCCTGCTTTCTTCTAAAGCTTTATGCTTCATGCCACCAGAATCCCTAAACAGAGGATGACTCTTATGTTTCTGATGATTTTATAATAAGGAGACACTGGAAAATATCTAGATTAACTGGAAAACTGAGTTATCAAGTTATAAACACATTATGGTAGAGTATCGTTCAGATATATTTCACATCAGTTAAAGGAGCTAATTCTTTCGTAGTCTGTATTTTTTTGCAAATGCAAAATTATTAATCTGAGATGTAGACAAAATTGTGAGACCAGACCACTTGAGAAAGAAACAAAGAACAAAGGGTATAAAAAAGAGAAACAGCTGCAGGTTTTGGAGGATTTACAAAGGAAGAGGAAAAATAAATAAAAGCAATGAACAAGAGTAGCACTAGAGCAGTATCACAAGATGTTTGGAACAAGGCGATATTGGTCGCTCTGTTTAAGTCTGGCTCACTCACCCAGGTATCTCAGAGAAGGGCAGAGGCAGGGTTTCAGGCAGTTTTTCTCACTGGAAACATGGTAAATCAGTTTCTTTTGAGTGGCTGTATAAATTCAACATCAGTTTCAGAAATTCTAAGCTCTATAGTCAAAGTATGCTTGTGTCACTCCTGCAAGTAAATGCATGCTGGAAGTGCATTATAAAAAAAGAATTTGACAATGCAGAATTTATGGAATCTTAAGGTACATGTTTATCTATTTAATTTTTTTCATATTGGGTAGAATTAAAAATTCTACCTATTAGAATTGTTAACTTTCTAACCCAACATTCTACAGCACTGCTGTAAAGAAACAGAGATGCTGCCAAGAACTTCAGGCTAAATTATTTTGGATCCTAACTGGTCAGGAAGCTTCTGTTCTGAAATGCTCCACGGAGCTGGCAGGACAACTTGCACAACCAAATACAATAAATCAATAAACTTTTAGAGCTGACATTAAATGAAAATTACTAACATTTCAGAAAAACATACGGGTATGAGGAGTTAAAAAAAACGTAGTAGAAAAAAAATAGACAAACAGAGCAATGTAATAAAAAATTCTGAAAGAAAATCAAAACAACTCAGCTTAATACTGGCAAAATATCAAAATTACAAGAATAAAATTTAAAAAGTCCTGACAACTGTGAAGAATGTGAATGCATAAAATATGAGACAATATGGGACACTGACAAAGGTTTATTTTTAAAAACATGGATGTTTTCAACATTGTATGAGGACTTTTTATGAATATTTCTACCAATGCTTATATTTGCTTTATAAATTAAAAGAAAACCTAGCCAAGTTGTCATGGTTACTGTCCCACAGATATAACTTACCAGCAGTGGCATTAGCTTTTTCTTGTTTTATCATTACAACAGTTGAGGCATAGGGGAAACACTATTTTTATTGTTCTGTTTTCTGTCTGACAATATGCCTTGCGCTCTTGCTATCCTAGGAAATCAAACATTTTGATCCAGTCATATAATGCATTCATATACATAACTTATTCTTGGTGTTTATTCTGAATACACATAGAGGGTAGAAATATCCTCATATTCACCTGATAATAAAAATATTTACTTTAATGGCATAAGAGTAATTTCTCAACGGCCTTTCCAAGATATACATTTTAAAGATATTTGCATTTCTGGAAGTCTCTTATTTAAAGTTTTCCCTTCTCCTATTCAGAGGATAAGGTGCTCCTCAGAAAGATTTTTCCAAATTCAGTTCTATTCTGTAATCTGGAAAAGGGAGAAGGATTCTCAGGCAAAACCTTTCTTATCTCATTGATTGCATCTGTAAACAGATGCAAGGAATTTGTAATGCAAGATAGGCAAGTCCTAATGAGCTATTTCATAATCAAGTAAAGGAAGGCTTCTCAATAGGATAAACACTTAGTGGAATTTCAAATACATTTTAAAGAAAATAAAAGTCTTTGCATTCTAGTTTCCCACTTGTTTTCTAATAATAAAAGCCATTGAGATTTTTTTAAAACCTACTTTTTTTTTTTAAAAGACATAGTTGACCTCAAATAAGGTACCATGCATTTCACTGGTTTGACCTCCTGTCATACCCATGGCACATCTCTAACTCCATAACAGAGTTGAGGCCTTGCCTTCTAAACACTGTTTATCTTAGACTTTTTCTAACAAAATGACCACTGTATCAGTTTGCATGATATCTGTATACACAGAGAATTAATCCATAAACTATACACTAGCACTAGCAGCACAAATAATTATTTAAGTATTCTCATTGTCCTAGTGATTGTCATTGCCACAATGAACGCAAAGAATTTATTAAGTTTCTACACTTTTTTTGTGATCATGAGGGTTCAAAAACAAATTTTACTGCACATCAGAAAACCTTCACTGTCACCACTCAGTGAAAGACAATTCTTCACTCCTTGCTCAGGTAGACCAAGCAGGCACTCACTCTGCTACCCTTTAGAACACAATAAAAATATTTTTAGGACAGCTGGGTACTTATGAAGTGGTTATGAGTCTTTAGCTTACACATTTACCAGATTCCAGTTAGCCAATTGTTTTAAAATCATACTTAACATAAGTGAGGATAAAGTGCAAGTCTGCCTTTATAATATCCAGAATATCCAATCCAGCCACAACTGTTTATAAAACTCATAGACAAGAAAAATATGCCTAGGTAACACTGGAGAATGTAAACTAAAGTTACAGCAGAAAGATTACTTCCACTCTTACTAGTTTCCTTCCTGAGGAGGTAGTAGTCAAGGACTGAGGATTCACAAACTTCCCTTCCTCCTCCAAGAAGTCTATTTTCTCTTATGGTTAGTATTCCCTTCAGCATCTGCTTGGGGTCCTACCCAGCTACTTTCACTCCAGAACCGTGACATTCTCTTCTTTATGGGAATGAGAAGCTTTCACTTTCATAGGTATTACTTTATTATAGTGGGAGTTCTCCCTTGTGATTGTTGTTAGGCTTTCCATTTATTTTTAAGTGAAATACTTAGTATTCTTCATTGAGAAATGCTGAAACATATGCATCAATCTCTACCTTTAGAACATACCTAATATAAAATCACAGACATGTTAATTATATGTAGATTATTAGTAACATTTGGTTAGCACCAGACTTTGTGGCAACTAGCCACTTTGAACTGAATCATCCCCAGCCAATTCCTCTTTGTATATTATGACAGCAAGCAATTGTATTTCTCCAGACAGCAGTGCTTTTTTGCAACTTGAAGCCTATTTGCATCAGAAGCAGTCTCTACACTCCCACTACTTCAAGTATGTCTGACAGAAGACCCCAGGAATTAGATGCCAGCTGGCTGGATGCCGTATTTAAGCTAAGCATATTTTAATCAAACTATATGAAGACAGACGTTCCAGATCCAGCTGGCTGCTGCAGCTATAAATGCTCTGGTTTAAAAGCAAGTATTGTTAGGACCAGCAAATAATTATTTACAACCTTTCATTAGTATTCCTATTGACTCATGGTGAAAAACACCATGCTTGACAGAGTCTGCCAAACCAGGTTATGAAGGAGACTGTTTAGCTTGGATTCATGATGTATTGATGGTGTATCTAGTTCAAGCTGTTATCTATAATTAAGGCTTAACTGTCAGAAATCATAAACATTTGAAACAATTCCTTCTACCCTATGAAAGATGTTATATAGAAGAAACACCTGAAATTCAAGATTCCATATTTTATCTCCTCTTCCCTACCACCCATAAGTCTGAGTTGAGATATAGTTAGAAAATATTTAATAGACTAAATTTGAATTTAATTTCACAATTGGAACTATTCTGTTTAAAATTTGTGTTAAACTGTGTTTTCCTTCCGGCAATTCTACTGTTTCATTTATTTTTGTAACTTAGGGGGAAAAGAAAAACCCACACACAAAAAGTTGTTTTTTTTCTATTTTTCCATCATCTATACATTTTAACAACCTTCTAATGCAATAAAAATAGTTATGATTTTACATAGGAAACAATTTCTCTTGTGTTTGTCTTGAAATGATGAATCCAGTATTACAAATAAAGATATCAAGTCATATAAGTTCTATATAAATCAGTTACTGCTGTAAAACAACACCATTTTATCTTTTATCATAAAAGCAGTTAAAATTCCTGTCTAAAGCATTTTAGAAGTACAAATCAGTTTATAAATCTAGAGTACCCTCATTTATGGTGAAATAAATTATGATACAGATACATTTCCTTTAAAAATAGAATAGCCTCACTTCAAGATCCAGTAGAGCATATGACAATAAATGCAAAGTCCTTATCCCAAGAAATGGAACATTTCACACAATTAGTGGCTGTAGTCAACATTATTAGCTGTGACTCGTAAGTGCTGCTGCCTGAACGACTATAATAAAGGGTAACAGAGCCGGTCATTTTTCTCCTTTCAGCAGTTCTAATATTTTGAAATGTTCTGTGAAAGTGGAATTAAAAAGCAAAAATAAAATCTAAAAATTATTAGGACATGAGACATAAAAATATAATAGAAAAAGCTGATGTTAATGTTTTGACAAATATAAAACATTAAATAGAAGGTAAATATTAAAATATATTACATGTTGAACAGCCTAAATGACTTGTTTTACACCCTTCTACAGTTACACTGGTATTAGCACTTATTGGGAAAGGATTTTGACTATGTGTCATGTTTTAACCCAGCAAGCAGCTGAACACCACTGAGCCGCTCACCCACTCCCCTCCTTCCCGGTGTGTAGGGTAAGACAATTGGAAAAGTAAAAGTAAAAGAACTTGTATGGTTGAGATAAAGACTATCTAATAAAGACTATCTAATAATTAAAATGAACTAAATGGAAATAATAACAACAACAACAAACCCCAAAACCACCACCACCACCACCAAAAACAACAATGACAATAATACTGCATTTTAATAAGAATAGGAAAACAAGCAATCAAAGTTATATTCCACTCACAAACATCAGTTGCTGGCTGTGTGCCAATGAAAATGCAATGGGGCAGAGGTAAGCCTCAGAAACCAAGACAGACAACTTTCCAAAAAAGGGAAGGAAGGGAGAAGAGAAAAGAGAATAGAAGGGTCATTCCCAGCAAAATCCCCAATTTATAGTGTGTGACATTTATGGGACAGGAAACATTCTGTTGGTCAGCTTGGATCACACCCAGATCACCTGTACTGGGTCATCTGTCCCAGAAAATCCTCGGCTTTCACTTTCCCTCATCCTCCTGTGCAGAGAGAAGAAGAAAAAAAAACAAACCAACAAATAAAAAGCTCTTTAAAAAACCTATGACCACAAGTTCAGGCAAAGACTGAAAAACAAAGCTTGAGTAAATGTAAATACAATGCACTTTCAACATTCTTTCCAGCATAAATACATAACAAAGCCTCACCAGCTACTATAAGGAAAAATAACTCTATCCCAGCTAAAGCTATAATACCAACTTGTTTTCACTAAATTGAACACTGTAATTCTCTCAGAAATGCAGTTCTGCTGAATAGAAAATGGAATTCTACAATTCAGTCCCAGCAAAACCAGGGCATTCTGACAAACTCTTTTCAGACAGAAAAGATAATTCCTCTGAATGTGACATATATGACACCCTACTTCAAAACTTTTAGTCCATTCTTTATTAATAGTCTTAAATACTGCAACAAAGCAAGAGTAGTAAACCATTACTCACTGCTTCTACTGTATCAAACTATTTTCCTTTTTTTTCTAAGCACACCATTTGGGAAACAAACCACAAACTGATTAGTTGCTCCATTATAGAAACATTTTTATTTTTTTTTTCTGTATACACTTCAGTGGAGTCCCAGGTCCTCCAGTTATCTAACCCACCATTACTTTCCTCACTGAGACAGCTAGGTGAGGCCTTACCTTGTATTGTTCATGGGGAAAGAATAAATGGGGTTCTGGCATGAGCAGGTTCGTACTTTAGAGGCCATAGTTAGTTAAAAAAATAGTTACAATTAGTAAAATATCTGTATCTGTGGGGTGGGTTTTTTTTTTATAATTCATCATAAAGCTCTAGTATCAGTGTATCACAGGTGTCTATCTAAAATTAGAAAAGTCCCTAAAAGGTTGGCAAATATTTTCCTCTAGACCAACACTTCACTTGCTTTTGGAAGTTTGTATTCACAGATATTAAATCTACAGATGCAGGCTTCTCTTCCCATCTTGTTTAGCACCTGCAAACAACCTCCAGATCAGTACTCAGATAATCCTATACTGTATTGCCTTTATTGAAGCAAGCATAATTTCTGTATTTCTTTTTACTTACTTTGTCCAAGTAAATGTCTAGCATATACACATACTAAATAAATCAACACCTGACATTTTGTAAGACAGTATAGCAACATATTTTCAATAGAGGCATATTCTTATGCTGTTTTTAATATAAGAATTAAAATTTTAATTCCATCTTAAATTTATATCAGTATTTAAAAAAAACATATATGCCTTTTCTAAATATCGAGGTGGCTGGCATATGATAGCTTAGCATTTATCTTCTATGCATTGTATTTTTGTTCTGCTTATTTTCTAAATTTCTACATTACTTTTCAAATGCTGCACTGTTGCGTTTTTCCTCCCCTCCCTAGAACATGACAGATAGTTAAAATTCAGAGGACAATTGTTTCTTGCACCTATTTTAGGTAGAAGTAGTCAAACATTCTCTGAAAGGGAATATGAAGGTGCTGGTACTCATGCATTCAGGCCAAGAACTGGCAAGGTTTAAAACCTTGTGGTCCCCTCGCTGGCTGCTCTGCTCCTCTGTGCAAAGCCCCGCTGCCTGAATTCAGGGTGTCAGGAGCAAGCACCTGCCTGGACCACAGTGGCTGCATTTTGCCAACCAGGGCTCTCCTGGGAAGTTTCCCCCTTAGAGGACTACAGCAATGGCTGAACTAGGAACAGTCAGGAGGCAGACAAGAAGTTTGTCAC
>NW_010180598.1:0-20398 GCF_000695765.1 Mesitornis unicolor | reverse complement strand
CTTAGGTGGCGCGCTCTTTCCAGACCTTGTCTGTCAATGGAGCCCAGTCTGATGACGGTGTCTGAATAACACATTTGCTTTGCCTCAGTCCAGGTATCAAAAAAGCAGTCTGTGGCACAAGAGGTCTGAATTTTCTCTCAAAGAAAGAAAGCTGCTGCATTAAGCTCTGTAAATACTCATTTTCTTTTCACTCCATTCTTTACAGGAAATGAACTGTTGATTTCTGATGAAACAGGCCTGACAATTTATTCTGAATCAAGATGATGAAAGCACAGTATAGATATGCTTACCACAACACTGGAGGAAAAAGCAGTCTTCTTCCCTCTAGCAAAACTATATGATAACAGTAATAAAGTAGAACCGATAAGATTTTGCTTTACTGCAGTAAACAATCACAGAATCATAGAAACACAGAATATTAGGAGTTTGAAACAGGCCTGACAATTTATTCTGAATCAAGATGATGAAAGCACAGTATAGATATGCTTACCACAACACTGGAGGAAAAAGCAGTCTTCTTCCCTCTAGCAAAACTATATGATAACAGTAATAAAGTAGAACCGATAAGATTTTGCTTTACTGCAGTAAACAATCACAGAATCATAGAAACACAGAATATTAGGAGTTGGAAGCAACCTCAAAAGATCATCTAGTCCAATCCCCCTGACAGAGCAGGGTCACCTAGACTAGGTCACACAGGAATGCGTCCAGGCTTGTCCAGTCTTCAGAGAAGGAGACTCCACAACCTCTCTGGACAGCCTGGTCCAGTGCTCTGTCACCCTCACAGTAAAAAAGTTTTTCCTCATGTTCACATGGAACCTCCTATACTCCAGCTTGCTCTCATTTCCCCTTGTCTTGTCATTTGACATCAGAGAGAAGAGCCTGGCTGTTTCCTCCTGACACTCACCCTTTACAAATTTATAAACATGAATGAGGTCACCCCTCAGTCTCCTCTTCTCTGAGCTAGAGAGACCCAGCTCCCCTCAGCAGCTCCTCATAAGGGAGACGCTCCACTCCCTGAGTCATCTTTGTGGTTCTGCACTGGACTTGTTCAAGCAATTCCCTGTCTTTCTTGAACCGAGGGGCCCAGAACTGAACACAATATTCCAAATGCGGTCTCACCAGGATAGAGTAGAGGGGAACACATCACCCAAGTTATTTTATAATGCATCTTATGTCTGATGTAAGGGGAAACTTGTACCACTAACCTGATATACCATATAAAAAAACAAAATTACTTTACTGCACACATGCTACACTGTAGTGCACTCTTTAGATATTCCTCCAGGTACTGTTTAATGTTTTGCAGCCCTCAGCTTGGGCAGGTACTTCGCAACTTGGTCTCTAATAAAATAGTTATGCTTTCACATATAGACTAATCAAAGCTTTCTAATGGAATGCTGCCACAATCATGAATACAAGAGCTAACCTAGAAACAGCAAATATTTTAAACCTAGGATGTGATGAGAACTCAGAATACCCAGAGAAACTGTCATTAGCTTGATGTTTTCTTTAGCATATTGTTTTTAGTTGTCCTGGTTTGAGCTAAATAGAACTAATTTTCTATTTAGTGATTTTGCTTTTCAGCTCAGTCTGTTTTAAGTGGCTGCACTTGCTGAAACTAAGGGTGTTTTTTTTTCCCCAGACAGTGCTGCTAGAAGATATGCTCAAGGTCAGTTGTCTCATCATGTGTGCCGTGTCTGCGCCTATGGGTGGTTAAACAGACACAAAACTGACCAACTAAGTATTCCATCCCATGTATGTCATACTCGGTCTAAAGCTGAGGGATCATGAGGGTCTCGACCCTTCTTCCATCTTGGGACCCTTCCAGCTTGGACCCTTCCATCCATCTTGATCCTGCAGAGTCCGAGGTCTGAGCAGAACCCTGCTAGTTCATCTGTCTCTGATCCTGCTTTGTGTGCTCTGCATCCTGCTCCCACCTGCTGCTGAGCTTGGTCTGGGACTTTTCCAGTGCCCGGCTCCACAGAGCCTCTGGTGATGTATTCGTCATTGAGGGGAGAGTGGGGGGAGGATTTCATATTGGTTTTGTATTTACATTTGTACATATTTGTATATATTTCATTATTTTCCTATTTACATTTTTATTCTGTAGTATAAGTATTATTGTTTTATTTAACCTGTTAGGTTTTATTTTCCAACCTGTGAAGTCTCTCTCCCTTATTCTCTTTTCTCTTCCCTTCTGGGGATGGAAGAGGGATTAATGGAGAGCATCTGTCCAGGATTTAGTGGGCCACCCAGCCCTAAACCACGACATTAGTAAAGACAGTTTCTCTGGTGTTGGTAGACAACTGTTTCTCCCTGTACTACTGTTGGCTTTGATGCCTGACATAGTCAAGATCATTAGTAACCTCAGCCAGTGCTTATACTGGCTGGTAGCATAGGAAATAAAAATAAATTTAAATTTATTTGAAGTAGCCAGGTGATCTGTAGCCCTAATTTGCCAGATCCCCAAGAAAAATACTATTCTGGATAATGTATGTCATAAATACTTGCTGATTTTTTGGCAAGTGAAAGAGAATTTTTAAAAAGAAATAAATACAGGCTGTCTACATTCATATTCTGATCAGTACTATCTACTCCATCACTCCACTTTTCAGCAACAAGAGCAACAATTCAGAAGCATTCCAGAGGAAGATGAGGCAGAATGGCAATCCTTACTCATTATGAATTAAATAAAATATTCAGAAATCCTAACCTGCAAAAAAAAAGACTGTTCTGTTCTTAACAAGCAAAATACAAGTGTCAACAGCCTAATACCATGTAAATCGTGACCATTGCCATGTGACATTTTGACTATGCATTGTCTGGCTTTCATGGTTGCAAAGGCCTGAAGAACCCCCTCAAAGTTGTTACTATTTTTATTTTCACAGAAAAAATTTTCCAGAAGCACATAACCCATTCAGGTTCATTAAACAAATCATACTGATCTGCCCATGTGTCTATAAATATGAAAACTAATCACTGAGAGTATGATCTACTCTTGCCTTGGTTAAGCTTATTTTGCTGAATCTGAATGGGGGTGGAAATAACAAAACAAAACAATAAAAACTCTGAGAACCAAAACTAAACCAAACCAAACCAACCCAAACCTCCAATCTTTTTCTCTCTTAGGCATCCTAGGTCTTCCAGCACAACAAAAGAGGTAGAAGATATGGTGGCTGGAAGTGGAATCTCTTTCTTTTAACTATTTTCTTTATGTTTGAATCTTTGAATGTCACTGTCCAGATAAGCAGTATCATTTCAGAACAAGTATCTTTCCATCACAAAAAAAACCAAACCAAACCAAAACAAACAAAAAACCACAAAAAAACCAAACAGATTTTCAGTCTTAGCATCTGCTCAGGACTTCTGAAGTAGCTTCAGACTGAGACATCAGCCTCATTTGGAAAGAACACCAGCTATGTACCGGAAGGATAGACGCTACAGGAATATTTAGGAGGAAAGCTTATGTATCTATCAATGAGTCTCTTTAGCATATATAAATTATCCTCAATGAAAATCATAGGTAAAAACTTCCAGTGTGATCAGCATAGCTGTGCTGATTTGCAAACTACGTGAATCAACTCAAACTGTAAAGCTTCCTCAATTCAAATTAACCATAACGATATCTATATAATTTACCGTCATTGTTTTGCTAAATGTTCCCAGGAACATGCTGAAGCCATGAAACTAAACAGAAAACCAATACTTTCTTTGTATCCCATGATTTAAATTTGATGTACAAATAGTAAATGCACTCTGGGGATATTTTTCAATGGATTTCTCAAGCTTATCCATCTACTTGGAACATTTAAAGGCAAATCACTTGAGAAATATTTTCTCTCAAATGCTACTAGGAAAGCATTTTTAAAAGACACTACATCTTGTAAAGAACAAATTGTTAAGCGTGCAGCCAACCCTTAAAACATCTATCTCAAAAGCCTTAAAAAAGCTCAAAAAGAGAACTGAAAACATTAAAAACCAAGTTAAACAAATCAGAATTCTGTCTTGAAATGCCATGATATCATGAAATTAATAACTGTCAGACTCTTAAAAAATTCCAGCAGAGTGTCATTGCCACTCAATTTCTTTACTGTACAGTGACAGAGTCATAGCAGAGAGTTCTTCAAAAGTTATTTAACAGACGGCTTTCATACAGGTAAATGGGTTAGTACAAAAGAATGGCAAATTCTACCCAACTCAAGCCAATTAAAAAGAAAATACCTTTTATTCTCATCTAGTTACCTAGATTCAGTAAATTATTTTAGCCTCCTGTTCTATATTCTATAAAATATGATATCAGGAGTATGCCATAAATAATGTTCTATTTAGAGCTGCTAAACTGTGAGAGTTATTCCTGTATTAACACACAAAATTTCTACCTTTCAGATGAGGAAACTTGAGATGCTGCATGTGGAAATGAGACACCATGTTAGCTGTTCTTGTTCATCCGCATGTACAATTGAATCTACAAGAGATACTGTAAAATACATACTGTAATAAAAACGTTTATCTACTTTTCTATACACTGAACACACCTGTAAGTTTGTATTTCTATTTAACCAAATCACTCGTATGTCCTTTCACAATTAAATATTATGCAGTGTTTAAGGACAGAGGAGATAGTTTTAAGACAGGTAAGAAAGGCAAAATACCTTGAAGAATCAATGCATATATTTGGAGATACGGAGAGATCTCTTCCAAGAAGTGACTTGTGTTTTAGCACAACTGAAGAAATAATTCTTAAGATACATTAGAAAAGTTGGAGAGATCAAATTGTCATAGTAGCATTAGGAACAAGGCAAAACCAACTGTTTAGATTTGTGGGCATGGAAAGACTTGAAATTGGAAAAATATGTTAGGATTCAACAAATATAGCTGTTTACAGATCTTCTGTGTTCAGTCAGCATTCCATTATCAGCTGAGAGAAGCATTTCTGATACCATTAGCTCAGTGTATGTGTTTTGAAGTAAAAAAAAAATAAAAATAAAAAGGAAATCTGGAAAACTGGTGGTGTTTCAAGAAAAACTGGAAAACAGAATGCATGCTTGCCTGGGCAGACTATGACAGGTGGTTTAAGTCCTCTCTAATCCTGTCAATAATCTTAATGGCAATGAATAATAAAGATGACATGTAAAAGTAAGACAACTAGTCACTCTAGGGTATTTAGTCAAAGAAATCAGAAGAAAAAGTATTAGTCTATTTAAGTAATGGTTATGCAGGACCTCTGAAGCAGAGTGCATCTTTCAAATCAATATATAATTATTTAGAAAAATGCATAAATATTTAAAGTGAAAAGAATTTCTAAGAAAAAATATTGTCAAACACGTCTTTTATGTTTAAAACTTCTTTTCTTTTTCTTCCTTTCTTCTTTGTTTATGGACTTCAAATTGAATATTTTTTAAATTTATTCTAAAACATATTTCAGTTCTCCAGATATTTAGCCATCACTTGAAAATTGGTATAGAGGTTTCTCACCAACTTCACTGATACGTATTTTCTTAGCTGATTGTACCAAGGCAAAACCAATTAGAAAGATGTATTGTATAAATATTAACGGTTTTCAGAGATCACACTATGCTAAAAGTACATAGATACATAAATAATATAGTCATCATCTTATTTGAAGTAAAATATTACCAATGCCTCCTGTGAAAACAGAATGGAAGAATTAATTTAATCAAAATATTATTAAGTTACAGTGGTTATATTCACAGCTAGACAGTTAAAGGCTTCATTTACTTTCTTAGTTTTTCAGTTAAGGATTGTACCTACTAGTTTCAGCAGTTAGGAATGCAGAATTATTTATTGTTATAAATGTTATTATGAATACATGGGCAGAATTGTGTAAAATTATTATGTCTAAGTCACAAAGATGCTTTCCCTATACAAACATTTTCAGTTCTCTTCTTATGTTAAGAAAGCTGGAATATTATATGCTGTACATCTTTTACATTACACATTACAAAATTTCAATAAAAGGAAGAAAAAAGAAATCTTACTTATCAATGTAGAAAGAGCATATGCATAAAAAAACTTCTTCTGAACTCATCTAATTTTAAAAACATTACAGTCAGACTCTCAAAAACATTTAGATGACTGAAAATAAGTGTCTATAGGGTTTTAAAAAAAGTTTATAAAAGTTAGGAACTTAATTTCTACCTTTGAGCTTCTGAATCTTTTGGCAATGCTTATTTGCTGGAGAGAGTCAACCACAGGGACCCTTACATGATTAAGAGACTGCAGCTTCTCTCCTATGAGGAAAAGCCAAGAGAGCTAAGACTGCTCAGCCTGGAGGAGAGAAGGCTCAGGGAGAAATCTTATAAATGTACATAAATACCTGAAGGGAGCGTGTAAAGAGGATGAAGTCATGCTCTTTTCAGTGATGCCTAGTGACAGGGCCAGAGGCAATGGGCACAAACTGAAACACAGGAGGGTCCCTCTGAACATCAGGAAATATTTTTTTTATTGTGAGGGTGACCAATCCCTGGAACAGGTTGCCCATAGAAGTTGTGGGTTCTCCCTACTTAGAGATACTAAAATAACTTCTAGACGTGGTCCTGGGCAACTGGATCTAGGTGGCCCTACTTGAGCAAAGAGGTCAGAGCAGGTGCTCTCCAGAGGTCTCTTTCAACCTCAAGTAGTCTGCAATTATGTTTACACTGTTCAGAAAAGTACAAAAGGAGAGTGCAGACACGATAAAACTTAGACAAAACTACTTTTAAATATAAAAAGATAATTTGTTATCAACAGCACTATGCTGTCCTGCAATCTACAAGATTGTAAGCATGGTAAATCTTTCCATGTCAATGAAGAATACACCATCATTCTTTGGACAGAGTAAATATCTAAATAATCTATATAAGGCAAAAATAATCAGTAAAAGAAAACTAATAGCAAGATCAGTCAAGTGCAATAATTTCTAAAGTAAGGTGAGACGTTATGTTACTTTCTAAAATCCCAAGAGTGAAAGCAGTGACTAAGAGAAGAGTGCAAATTAAATCTCTTCTGTAGGCAATGACTGGGGTCTTTAATCTCTGCAGACATCTGTGCAGATGCCTGCAATCAGAGCACCAATATAACACAGGAAGAGTAGCATTGTGTCCATCTGAAGGCCAAGTAGCTCACTAATGCAATGATCCTTCTAGCTCCACAGCTTTTGGCTGTGCCCCAAAGATGCTCACGGCAGATTACAACAGGCCAAGCACAGAGTAGAGCTTCCTCAAAGCATATACTCTGACTTCAGAAAACCAATGTTATAAAAGGATTTTTTTTATTATTAACTATTCATATTAAATAATTAAAACATTTTTAAAAATTACATGGATTGCTTGTCTCTCTTTAAAAATGTACATTAAAACATCTGAAGTGTTACACCTTGTGGCAGAAGATTTCACTGTCTATATTTTGTTAAAAAACATTGACTTTTTTTGCTTATATTTGCTTTTTGGTTTTGTTCTTTTTGTTTGGTGGATCTGGCAACTACTTAATCAGGTACTTAGCTTTAAGCACACACGTAATCCTTTCATGAGATTTTAAGTTACTCATATGAGTATGGGCATGAGCTCACCAGCTACCATCAGAGACAAAACAGACTCGAATTGGGGAAATTAGTTTACTTTATTACCAATCAAATCAAATCAATGTCAGATAATGAGAAATAAACCAGAATCTTAAGAAAACATTTTCCCCCACCTGTCCCTTCTTCCTGGGCTCAACTTTGGTCCTGATACCTCTACTTTCTCCCCTCCCAGCAGCACAGGGTGATGGAGAATGGGGATTGCAGTCAGTTCATCACATGTTGTCTCTGCTGCTCCTTTCTCCTCAGGGGAACGTCTCCTTATATTCTTCCTCTGCTCCACAATGGTGTCCCTCCCACAGGAGATAATTTTGCACAAACTTCTCCAACCTATGTCCTTTCTACAAACTGCAGTTCATGAACTGCTGCAGTGTGAGTCCCTTCTACAGGGTGCAGTACTTCAGGAACAGACTGCTCCAGTGTAGGTCCTCTGTGGGGTGACAAGTCCTGTCAGCAAACCTGCTCCTGCATGGGCTCCTCCCTTCACAGGTCTACAGGTCCTGCCAGTAGATTGCTCCAGCATGGGCTTCCCATAATGTCACAGCCTCCTCCACAGCATCCACCTGCTCTGTCATGGGATCGTCAATGGGCTGCAGGTGGATATCCGCTCCATCCTTAAACTCCATGGGCTGCAGGGGACAGCCTGTGTCACTATGATTTTCACCATTGGCTGCAGGGAAGCCTCTGCTCCAGTCCCTGGACCACCTCCTCCCCCTCCTTCTTCACTGACCTTGGTGACTGCAAAGTTGTTTCACATATTCTCAGTCCTCTCTTCTGGCTGTTATTCCACAGCAGGCTTTTTTGTCCTTTCTTAAATATGTTAGCACTGAGCCACTGCCACTGTTGCTGATAGCCTTGGTCAGTGGCAGGTCTAGCTTGGAGTCAGCTGTCGTTGTCTCTATTCTACCTAAGGGAAGTTTCTAGCAGTTTCTCACAGAAGGCACCCCTGTAGCCCCCCACTACAAAAACCTTGCCACACAACCCCAATTCAAATATGTTCACTGTGTTGTTTAACAAAAAGTTACAGAGAGCTAGAAGTTCTTGTAAATGGCAAAGTGCTGCCTAGTTCTAATCTTGCTTAAAATATTTCAACCATACTTTTTCTGTGTGAGATTAGATCACACTTCCTGCTCCATAGTTTATCTTTTTGTATTGCTAAACAGTATAACTATTAATTGCACAATCATTCAGAATCAATTTATTTCAGAAATTCAAGTTTAAAAATATTAAACTGAAATAAAAAATCAATAGGCAGGATGGGTTATTTTTCCAAAGTCTCACTTCTCAAACTGAGTATAACATAATTTCTCATCACATAGAAGCGACCATTACTGAGCTACCAACTGTTTCACAGAAGTAGTGCCCCTGCTTGTCTTGGGTAGCATTCTGGGTGAACTGAAAAAAGGGAGAACAAAAACCTAGTTATAGCACAGGATTTTCTCTGATGGAAGTGCTCCTGAGAGCAGCTCAGTTCCAAGATAGGCATCAGAAAGAGACATCATCATCAGTACCTTAACTGAGTCCAGGAGTAGCCTCACCAGCTGAAGACAAACATTTTCTGATCTGTCTTCAAACTGTCTTCTGATCACAGCAGGACACACATAGTACAATGGGCTGTGAAGCTGTATTATTGGGTTTTATTCACTGGATACTTGAATCTTCTTTTCCAGAAACAAATCCCAATTGTAATTGCTTTTTAAAATTCTTTTCCTGAGAACCCTGATAGGGGTTAATATTTTTTTATTTACACTACTTTGTATTGCAGTTCCTTACTTTATACTCAATTAATCAACTACTCTAATTGGTAATTGAAACATAGCACACAATAATACTCAGAAAACACAGCAAAATCATAGTTAATGCATATACCTTTTTGTTTATGATATTTTGTAAGCTTGAATTTTAACCATAGAAATATTTTGTGCCAGAGCTCACTCCTTACTGACAAATTCCTTTTTGGTCTCTTGGTGTTGCAGTAAAGTATTGCTAAAAACATGTATTTCTGAAGAAGTTTTATTTTTCTCTTTACTTGTATGGGTGGACTTCTGAGTTTCAGTTAATGAGTAGTCTTTCACTTGCACATTTTTTAGATATTTGATGTTTAATTGTTTTTATTATTTGTGCTCTTCTACATCTTTTATTCTTTTTCACTTTCTTCCTGAAAGAATAAATGAAGATTAAGAGGAATAAACATGATGTATAGCAGGTGAGAACTAAATAAGAAGGTGAAGGAATAATACTGATCTGAGTAGACACCAGAGCGCATTGAGAGTCGTTGCATAGATATGGATGAGTGAGGTGGAGCTTGGAAAAAGAATCACAGGGAGTAGTATAACAGGATACAGACCACAAAGAAAGACTAGGTTTTAAGAGGGGAGAGAATGGTTAGATTGAGTGGGAAAAGTGGAAGCAGACATGCTGGCAAAAGGTGCTGTTATCTGATAACAATAAGAAGGACTAATGAAGAGCTATTGAAGTTCTGATCATGCAAACTACACTGTTCAATGCATTCTTTCAGCTAATAAAGAAAATTGGAAGCACCCTTTCATAAAACTTGTTGAGCATTTGATGAATTCAAGGTCCACATTTTTAAAAGTTATTGAAAAAAAGCTGAAAAGAGAGATAAGAAGGATATGTGCAGTTTTTTAGTTGAGCTATTGTGTGGTACTTAACTTCATCATTTATTCATTTACTAACAGGTTTAGGGACCTAACTAAAGACAGTTCTCACTGATGCTAGAGAAGCCTACGGTGTGACTAAAGTGGTGGTAATAAAATTATTAGGATATTCAAGCTGGAAAAATACTATGATTGATGTACTAACATTTTATGAACTCACTATGCAGTAGCTAAGACAAAAATCAGTTATTGCTCTCTGCAGGACTGAGCATAATTTAGTCTCTGTTTCACGAAATATTTATTCATGCAGCTTCCACCACTTTATCATGCCAGCATTTTCACTCTCAAAAAAGACTTAAAAAGACAAAATGACATTTTTTCCTCTTCAGCAGTACTCTAAACTACTACTTATTCTGTTTTCTCCCTGTTGCAGCCCTGTGCTTGACCATGTATGACACTTTCATATCACAAATAAAGAATATAATGACAGATAGTGGTTGAATACAATAGGAAAGGCACAAACAAAAGCAAGGTCTACTTCTTTGTCTAACTGATGTGGTAGTGAACAATAGCATTTTAAGTTTAGAGGCTGATGTTCTGGCCTACACACAGGTGATGCACTCTGGAAAGCAGGAACTAGAACATTCTTTTAATCAAGCCTCTGTTTTTAAAGACTGTTTCTATTCAGCATTGCTCTAAAGGTAAAACTTTCGACATTCTGGCTTTCACATTGCTTTTTCTTTTCTGATTTAAGTCCTTTTAAGGAGTTCCGTTATTACACTAAGAGCTGAGACGTGGAGGATTCATACAGAAGCAGCCATTTGTGGTTCAGTTCCTATTTCTAGTGATGGGGTTATGATTGCACATGTACCTGGCTTTCTATAGAGGAAGCGAACATTATAATGAGAGGAATCTGTGCCAAAGGCAATACAGCTCATTCCTTACTACATTTGTAAGCATGAAAGCCCAAATAACTCCGTTCATATCTCTTCTTTTGTTGTTAAGCACTGCAGCAGATCACTTGTTTTTCTTGTCCTGAGGCTCCAACTGCTTTCATGGTTATTTCATTGCTCTGTTTCTACCTTGCTGCGTGGTTTCTGCAGATGGATACTTTTCTTGACTATACTGTTGGTGCATAATAGCCCTTGGCAATTCCACTTCAGTGCCATTATATTTAATGGGAAAATGCTTCGAGCAGCTGTAACTTGGCGAATATTTTCTTAGGGCCAAATGGTTTTCTAGCACACAAAAATAATGAAAAAAGAAAAACACACTCAGGATCTGTGTGGGTTGCCATGTCATATGAAAGGTACATATATAGAGGCACACAACAAAAAATATTTCTGTGTCCTGAGAACTGTATTTACCAGCTGTTGATCCAGTGCAACCATGAATTATCAAGGAGAGTCTACCACGTTCAACATTACCTTTTGAGCAGCTTTCCAGTGGATGTTCCAGGATGCATTTTGGCTATAGAGACTAATCCCAAACTTAACTCTCTGTTTTGCATGTGGAGACACTGCTCCTCTATGATTCCAGTAAGAAAGAAACTCAGACTCTATAAGATATAATTTAAAATGCTATTTATTAGAGCTAGTACCACAAGGAGAGAATAGTATAGATAACCTTACATCCCTTTAGATGATGGGAACTCCAGGTAGTGTTGCATTTCGTTGCAAACCACATGCATCATACTGAGCAAATACCATCTGTAGAAGAGATTCCCCCATTTCAGTCATTTGAGCTATTATAGGATGTTCTTAAAAGAAAATATATCTGCAGCACAGTGCAGTGCAGCGCAAGCACAGCACATGTTTGAGTGTACTCATGCTAACTTTTATATGGATCGCTAACTCCTCAGTGTAGAGTGGTCTCCCAGTCAGGATCAATACGCTCTCTTTCTTACAGATGCATAAATTTGTGCTACAACATACATCTTTACAATTAAAGTTGAGCTACCCTATGGTACTTGACATGCATATTGTCATCTTGGTTATTGAGATAAGTTCTCTATACAGCAAGGAAGAGAGAATCTTCTTTCTGAACTGTTTTCTAGGTGTCAGCCTTAGTCCCTCACAGGATGGATAAGTATCAGTGTGTAACAATAAAAAGTCAGCAAGAATAGGCTATAAGGACTATGGATTTATATGTGCTTTAAGAGCTGAAAACTGCTAACATATAGAAAATATAAGAAAGCTTGAAAATGTATCAAAATTAACCATTCAATATGAACACAAAAATCTACCCATGTTCTCTCAGGAAGCTAGTCTTACAAAACAGTATGAATGATAGTACTTTGAGTAAGATAGATCCACTTGTGCCTAGTGCTTGATGTACCTCCATTTGTATAAGGACCTGTTGTCTTTGCATACAGCTAGTCACAGGCTCCTGTATACAATCTCCCTGTGACTTCTCTAGTCACAAGGAAAAACTGCAGACCTTAGACCTGATCAGACTTCAGGACAGACAGGGAAAACTGTGCTTTTAAGTTCAGGCTAGGAATTCAGCAACTATCAGTGTTCATCACAGAATATATAGGGCATGTGGTCTCATATTTTAAGGGGTGCACTCAAGAGATGGTAAAGAAATTAGCACTGAAACCATAAGCAGATTACTTAGTGGATTTTGACAATTCCAGTCATAAAAAAACTAGCAAGATATGAATATGGTTGCATATTTTCCATCATACCTAACTAAACATCTGCAACAATTATATTGCCCATATCTGCTTAAAATAGTGGCCCATAAATAGTGCCTTAGTTTTGGATATTTTAATAAAATTCAATAGTATCTAATTATACAGTCAGACTCCAATTTTTCATTTTATAGAAAGTCTTTCATTGGGATATCTAACAGCCTGTAGTGGGTTGACCTTGGCTAGCCACCAGACACCCATCAAGCCACACTACCACTCCTCCACTGTCAACAAGCAGAAGAAAAGACAATAAAAAGCTTATAAGTCAAGACAAGGACAGAGAGATTATATATCAATTACCATTACTGGCAAAACAGACTTGACTTGGGGAAAATAATTTAATTTATCACTAATTAATAACAGAGGAGGTAATGTGAAATAAGAACAAAACTAAAAAACACCTTTGCCGTACCTTTCTTTTCTTCCCAGGGTCAACTTCACTCCTAACTCTTCTACCTCCTCCTCCCCAAGCAGCTCAGAGAGACAGGGCATGGCAGTTGTGGTCAGTTCATAATGCTTTAGAGAAAAATGGAACCATAGAATTGCTTGGGTTGGAAAAGACCTTTAATGTCATCGAGTCAAACCATTACCTTAGCACTGCCAACTCCACCACTATAGCATGTTCCTAAGCACCACATCTACATGTCTTTTAAATACCTCCAGGGAAGGTGACTCCAACACTTCCCTGGGCAGCCCGTTTCACTGTTTGACAATCCTTTGGAGGAAATTATTTTCATAATATCCCATCTAAACATCCCCTGATGCAACTTGAAGCCATTTCCTCTTCTATAGTTTGTTACTCGGAAGAACAGACTGACACCCACCCCACCTTCATCTCTCCCACTCCTTTCTCCTCATGCTGCTCTCCTGCTTCAGCATGGACCTGTATATGATACAGTTCTTCAAAAACTGCTCCAATGTGAGTGCTTCCTACAGGCTGCAGTTCTTCAAAAAATGCTACATCATGGGTCCTTTCCACACGTTACAGTTCTTCAGGAACAGTCTGCTCCAGCTTGTGACCCCCACGGATCACAGCTCCTGCCAGAAAACCTGGACCTTCGTGGGCTTCTCTCCACAGGCCGCAGTTCCTCTCAGGATCTTTCTCTGCAATGGGCTTTCCATGGGCTCCAGCTTTCTTCAGATCAATTCCACCTGCCACTGCCTGGCACCCTCCACAGGCTGCATGTTGAATATCAGCTCCACCGTGGACCTCTGCTGTCTGCAAAGCGGGCAGCCTAGGTCACCACAGTCCTCAGCATGGGTTGTAGGAGAATCTCTACTCCGGTGGTGGAGCAACCCCACCCCTTCCTTCTTCACTGACCTTAGTGTCTGCAGGACTGTTTCTCTCATATTCTCATTTGTCTCTCCCTGCTGTCTGTTTTTACACCCCTTCTTAAATATGTTATTACAGAGGTGGTACCAACATTGCAGATGGGCTCAGCTTTGTCCAGCAACGGGTCCATCTTGGATGGCGCAGGCTGGAACTCTCTGTCCAACAAGGGGCAGCTCCTGGTGTCCTCTCACCCCTGCAGTTCTTCTGTTAGCAAAACCTGGTATACATTTCTTTAAAAAATTCCTAATAAAAACAGATAGAAATCTCTAAGAGAGATTTATATTTATCTGTCAATCTATCTGTCCATCCACTTCTGCTCCTTTGTATTTTATGTAATTTTATTTGTTAATCTAAAACATGTAGTCTTTTTCCTCTGTTAGAATAACATTGTGTCTTTTTAACAGAAATTTATAGTTCCCATATAAAAAGAATTTCATGTAAAACTCACTGAGAAATAAAATTCAAGTATAAAATACAGAAAGAACAGATGTTTGAAATATGAAGGCAAAGAAAATAAACAATATGATCTCTTTGCATGTTTGAAGACTCTGATCATAATACCCAAATAGCCATAATCATTTTCCTTTTCCTAACTAAAAGCTAGGATTGAAAATTGCTGATGTATACAAAGCCACTGAAAATTCTGGCCTTTACTCCTGCTTTCCCTCATATCCTTTATATTCTACATAATTAACACTCTACTTTGATGATGAATTCTGTGTAGTGACCAATCTGTCATTAATTTACATGTACACACATAATTTTAAATATTAGGATCTTTTTTACCAAATCTGGAATTTTGCTTCCACAAAAGTTAAGATAAACATTTAATAGAAGTAGAATAGATACTGTCACACTGACCCCAAAATCAGAAATTAAAATAGGAGGATACCGTGAGACAAGTCTGAATAATCCATGTGCAGAAATCATGAAACTGGGGAGAGGAAGGGAAACAACAAACTTGAAGAATTTTTTATTACCTCATACCCATCAGACTGTATTCCCTAATGGTTTCTTATATAAATTCTAGATCTGTGGTGATCTTTGAAAGCGGTGAAAGCAAACAGTTTGGGATAAAGCTAAAAGGAATTAATAATGGTGCCCTGCCCTCCTCCTGATAAGGATGTATTTTCATTGCTCTGCATTTCCCCTCTAGTATTTTTGATATGAGAAGGAAGGGTCTGGGTTAACATTATCTGTCTTGCAGAGCATGCAATGACAGGTTTTTATGAGAACTCTAGGACATATTGTTAAACTTTAGAAATGATAAGTGGTAAAGTGATTGCTTCTATTTAAAAAAAAAAAAAAAAAAAAAAGGACACCTTCCTGGTCATGCTAAGTAAACCTGTATGCATGTCTGATGTGACAGCCCTTGCATACTAAGGAGATTAGAGGAAAGTGAAAGACAAAATGAAGTATTAAAATTTTATTGAAGAAGGAAGTTTTCTAGCTTATTGATGAAAAATTACCTGTTACAGACTAGTTCTATTCTAATACTATTGGAGTGCCTTTCAAAGCTATTCTATTAGGTGCATTGAATGGACATCTATTCCAGATATTAAGTCATTAAATTCTGTTCCTAGACATGATTTTCCTTTATTTTCCTTAAATATACACAAAGAAAATTAGCATTATTAAATTATTGTTTATTGAAAACTCTTACTCTGAACTCAAATATACAATTCCTTAATTTAAAATAAAAACTGGGAAGGACATATGATTTCAATCTACTGGAGATTTTTATTACATTTCCAGAAAATAGAAAGTAAATGAGCAATTAAGTCCTCTGTAATTGCTTTCACTATTGAAAATAGGACTAAATATTACAAAACTATTGCATATTGCATAAAAGCATTAACTCAATCAGTTATTGATTTTGGTGGTAAGGGAAATCTGCAAAAATCTATTTGAGATAGATAAAAGATTCAAACAAAGGAGATATGTTTTGGATTGCCATATTAGATGCTATCTATTCACTCACATTTCTATAAAAAGAAAACAGAGATATTTATACTGATACAGATGTAAACCTGTAGAAGGTTCATTTACTAAAATCTACTGTGGTATTCTGAGACTGTATCATCCTGCATGTAATTTTAGAGTTTGTATTTTCAGTACACAGAGCCATAAAAAGACACACGTGCCCCCTTCACCTTCTCACCCTTTAGCCTTACTCATCTGTCACTGGCTCCTCCTCACTTAAAAAGTCTTTCTTGTTGGCAGAAATAAAGTGACAGCCAGCAAAGCTGTAGTGTACTTCTCTCCACTTGACATCTCCTTAGAGAGATCCTTCTAGTGAACTCTCTCTTCCACCGTTATTTCAGCCCTGTCAACACAGTTTTAACAGTATAAATATCTTACAATTTTAAACAACACCTAAATGGTAGCTATTTTGGTCTTCCTAGTTTTTTATTTATCTGTGAGTGTAATATGATGAAATATCACAGAAATATTTTTTTTAGAATCAAGTTACCTGTGATTTTAAGACAATGTAATTCCATTTATTTAAAAACATTTTCCACAATTAGATGTCCATTTATTGTAAGAAAGATTTTTAACAATGTTAAAGATTGTTAATAATGCTTTTATTTGTGCCCTGTCCCATTTCAGTAGAGTATATTAGAAAAACCCTGAGCTGAATAAAATAAATAAGACAGTGTGGAAAGAAAGTTATTTATATCTATAATATTGTTCCCATTGTAATTTGGTAACCGAAATAAACTTTATACAAAATTTCATGTATGAATTGATTAAACAAGGCCACAGAAGGACTCTTTCTTCAATCTTATGACTTGTTATCTACATTCCTATGACTAGCAGAAAAATAGATTAGATTAGATTAGATTAGATTAGATTAGATTAGATTAAAAAAGATTAGATTAGATTAGATTAGATTAGATTAGATTAGATTAGAAAGCAGGGAGAAGAGAGAAGAAGGAAGACTGATTGAAAATTTTCTCCAAACTCTCTTTTGCAAAGGATGAAATCATTGTCATATTAAGTGGATGACAAGTCAGTAACAAAACTGTCACTGACTTGCACAGAGATCAAAATTTTCAGTTTATGCACACAAATATACACACACTGACAAACACAGACAGAACAAGGGCAAAATGTGGGAAGCAAAGATTTCCCTAGCATTGAATCATATTTTTGTCAGTCAAAATTATGGAGATAGCACCATAGACTTGTGGATTTAAAATTATATTGTACTTGTCCACATTTAAAAATTTGCACTGTTGTTTAAGGAAAGTCCTGTCATCATGCCAAACACATTTGGATAGCACTTAGAAATTATCACAATCTCACCAACAGTTACAGATGCATCTTTATAATGCTCTAGCCTCATTTTTGGACACATTCAACCCCACATGTTTCATTTTCACAAAATCCAAGCTGTTTTTTTGAAGAATCTGACAGACTTCCAAGATCATCCTCTCAAAAGAAAATTCTGTTATATTTCTGTTACAAAACTGTGGAAGATGTCTTTGGTTTTGTGCACAAAGTTGTATGTAGTGTTCATTTCTGCACTCCTCCTGTGGGAGTGATACGTAATATGTAACCATGTGTAGCTGCCCATGACATATATGTCTACACTTAAACTAGTCTTTTTAGTTTCATTTATATTCAATGATGAAAAATAAATTGTTCAAGAATGTGAACCTTAAGATTCACAGCATGATTAACCATCTTACAGTAGATACTTAAAATTAGCCAGATAGGTAGGAATCTGTATGGTGCACTTTGTTTCTCTTTGTTGATATTAAAGGGACCATAAAATGGCCAGTTCATTCATAGATGTCTGAAACTACACGTTGTGAATCTGATCCTCTACATAACTTCATATAAAAAGCATTCACACTTCTCATGATGTCCTATCAACAGTTTCAAGGAACAAAAACAGTTGCCAGAGATTAATTTTATTATTAATTTTATTATTATCATAATTTTATTATGCTTTATTATTGCACCATTTCAAATAACCATTTTCAAATTCACCAATTGTAAAGTTGGAGAAAAGGAGGAAGATATATAAAATTATAATTCTCAGAAAAGAGACACAGCTTTCAGAACTTACCTGTGTCACAGCTATCATTAAGATCCCAGCATGTAAAATTCATAATTTCAGCATGTTACCAAGCTTTTCTTCAATGCATCATAGCCATCAGCAACCATTACCAGAACTGAACAGATTTATTAGCTCAAAGTTTAGTCGACATCATCTCTCATATTAAGCCGTGCACTAAAGGACTTGTAGATGTCTGAATAATCTTGCATGATGCATATGTCTTTTACAGATAGCATAATCGCAAGTTATTCTTTAGGTACATTGACTACTTTATATAAACAGCTAGCTGGGCCCAGTTTATTGCTAAAGTCAGATTTAATGTGTCTTTAAGCCATATGTGCTACCTTATCTTTAATGTGCTATGCTAACCTGGTTCAATGAGACCTGAGGACCCAGTCTGTTGTTACCAAGTAGCTCAAACATGGTTTTGCTGTCTAGGTTGGGCAAATTGTCTCTGAAAATTACCTTAAGAGTAAATGGATGTAGTCAGCCACAGTAGGTAGCTTACCATAAAGTTGACATGAGTAAGATACATATTCAATTATAAGGTACTAAATATAGGTATCTTCAAAAAAAATCTTGCTTTTCATTAAGCGCTTAAAAACCTTCCATATTTTTTGTAAGTAAACAATTCGTAACAGAAAATAAAGCCATTCCTTACAGACTATAATAATAAAAATATTTACTTGACTTAAACTGATTCATTTCATCAGAAATAAGTATTTCCTAATTTTGTAGTTTGTCAGAAATATGAAAAAGAATGCTATTGCTAAGACAGAATCAGGGAAAAATTTAATAATTTGTGGATACCCTACTTAAACTACACATTTTAATTTTTTACTATCTGAAAAACTCTGACACTGTAAATTACTTTTTCCATGTGAATCAAGTGTCCCATTGTTTATGAGGACTGCTGGTCATGCAGGAACTTTCAAATACACTATTTACATTTTCTAGCTTGTATCAGGTGAGTCTTACTACATGTGGCAAGAACTATGGGATTAGTGAGATAAAAGCACAACATCCCTGTTTGTTCTATAGTTATAATTGTCATGGAGCATTGTGCCTATATGCACACCCAGTGCACTCTACTCATTCATTGCTAGGGTAGGCCAAGAACCCTTCAGTTATTCTGTGCTTAGAGACAATGGGTTGATAAGAAACAACAGACTGACTTTAGCCAGAGTGCCTGACTGAGCTCCTGTCTGCCTCCACAACAAATTATTGCACTAATTCTTACCGGAACTCTCTAGGTGGGAATTTCAGCCAGTTTTAGAAATTCTCCCAGGCACCTCCTGCTGGATCCAACCCCTTTTGATTTTTACAAGTTGTCATGCTGGGAAGGCGTGCTTTTCACTTCATAGATGGTCAAACCTTGGTCAGGTAAGATGCAGTGTTCAGTAGAACACTACAGATACAGAAATGGCCATGCAGGACATTCCTGCCAAGGATTAGCAAGAGCAGGGCTGCTCCAAGATGGGGAATGAGGAAGGGGCACAGGTGCAGACCCTCAGGGCATCAGCAGAGTTAGCAGGAACAGGGGCTGGTTACAGGATTTGTCAACAGCCCAGATAAGCAGTTGTCCATCAGATCCATAGTCCATCCAGGGTGTCCTTTCAGGAGCAGCAGGAAACGGGACCAGAGGTGGGGCCGGAAACAAGGTTAAGCATAGGTCCAAGGTCTGTTCAGGAGACAAGGGTGGAGATGAAGCAGAGAACAAGTACACCTATGGCTTCCTTCAGGCAAAGAGTGAGTGCCCAGGGGCTCTAGGGGTACAAAGTGTGGGTGTGGATCTTGGTAAGACTGGTGAAGGCAATTAAGGCCTGTTAGTGTCCTGGCAATTAGTTTGTGTGTAGTTAAGATAATTAAGAGATGTTTTATATGTCATTTAAGATAAATAATAACAACAGTGCCAGTGATGAGCCCTTACACAGTACCCGAGCTCAACTGAATACAAGAATTCAGTAAAACAGCGGTCTGGGGAGCATCACCTGATCCAGCAGAAGATACTACCTGGGGGTAGGAAGACTCTGCAGACGGACCTGGATAGGCTGAATCAATGGGCTCAACTGTATGAGCTTCAATAAGGCCAAGTTCTGGGTCC
>NW_010180597.1:0-3391 GCF_000695765.1 Mesitornis unicolor | reverse complement strand
GAAAGCAACATAGGACAAAGTCTTTGCAATCTTCAAGTTAAAAAAAAAAAGTGAAATAATATAACTCTCATTTGAATATTGAGAATGAAGAGTTCTGTCTTCAATAATAGAATTACTAAGTCATTATGAAGCATACATTTACGTACAGAAAATAAACAGACGTCCTATATAGGTGCCCAGAGTTACAGGTTACACAACAATGATTCTGAAGCAAATATTGCCATTTATGTGGTGCACAGGGTACTTTGCAGTAAGATTCAGTGACTACAGCAATTTCTCTTTTGGTACTTTTGAGAGATCTTTTATTTTAGGAAGTTATTAGCTAGTGATAAACAGGTCTTTCATTTTAATCTTTCCAAAGATTTCAAGGTTAAATGAGGCTTTATTGGTGGGGAGGGAGAGGAATTACAATATTTTATAGACACAACATGTTTTCCGAATAAATTCAGTGCTGTGCTGGACATATTTTGAACATATAGTTCAAATTAACTCATCTCATTTTAATTTGTGTTTCAGGGTTTCTACCCACCAATTTAGTGTGATACACTCTATACAATGACATTAAATTTTAGGATTCAATCCAAAGTGACTACCAATATCCACTTCTGCTGCTTTCAGGCCACTTGCAGGTGATTGGTGTTCTACAGAATCATGGTATCACAGATACCTGGTACAGAATCTCCGCATCCTTCTGCTTTTAAATTTTATAGAATCATAGAATTACATAAACATTTAGATTAGAACAGATCATCAAGTCCAACCATTAACATAGCAATGCCAAGTCCAGCAAATAAACCATGTCTGTAAGTGTCACATCTATCTGTCTTTTAAATACCTCCAGGGATGGTGACTCCACCACTTCCCTGGGCAGTGTGATCCAATGTTTGATAATTTTTTTGGTGAAGAAATGTTTCCTAATATACAATTCAAACCTCCCCTGGATTAATTTGAGGCCATGTCTTCTTGTCCTAGATTTCTTCTCTATTCATATTCTATTAAAAATGCACTCTCTTATGTGTAGTTTTTTATGTATTCATTTACCTTCTAATCTTTGCAGCAGTTAAATCCTATAGAGTATTACTTTTTGGACACAGCTTGGATACAGAATGATAAGCAACGTAAGAGTCCAAATCAGGGAAGCTTCTCCAAGCAGTCAATGGGGTTTTTACATATATATAGCAGTTCTCACTGCTTCTTCTCCGAAACAGTTGAATGCAGGCCAGTTTCAAATAAAAAGCTGTGCAACTATGTCAAACACAATATTATGGTCAAACTATCAAAGCTCTTCAAAGTGTATGGCGCATTCAGAGGTTCTCATTTTCTTACATTATTTAACTGGTTATGATAAGCAGAAGTTTTGCAGCTAGAAAGGTAGGCAATCAAAACCAGGGTAAGTTACTTGAGTAACTAACAACGCACATGCTCCTTATGTCCATAACACTTCATTCCGAGTGCAACAGCTGGGATAAAAATGTGCTGACAATATCTTGTGCAAACTGGTGCTTCATCAAAATTCCTCAAGTGCTGGAATGTATTCTGCAAGCGGTACTCTACCGCTGGAGAGCTGGGAGGTCACTGATTCACTCCTCTTGAAAGCTTTGGATTTTTGAAAGCATCAGACTAAGCTCTTCTTCTGCCAGATCCTAAAAGAAATGTTCGGTCTTGACTGTTTATGTGCAAGCTTATTTCTTTTAGTGTTTAACACTGCCTTGTAATGGTATCGGGTTTGTTGCGAAGAGATAAAGGAGGGTCTTTCTCTTTTACTATTTTGAGTAGGAGAGAAAAAGATACTGCGGAGAACAGAACAGGTGAGAGGACTAGTATGGATTTTCTCTCTCCGACCCATGATCATATGGAGGAGATACTCCTACAGTAATTACTATAAAGCCAGAAGAGTCATGGTTTCTCCCTCATATTCTGCAAATCTATTAATACTTTTGCTTAAGATTTTCCTGTCTGTTTACTTTTTAGCCACATCTTATTGTGCTGCTGTTTCTGCAGCAACTGCTGCTTTTCAGTTTTTCTCTTCCATCCTTTTAGCCTTTTCTTTCTCCATTAAATGATTAAAGATGAGTGTGAGAGGGGAAAATAATATAAATCATCAATGCACAAAACAGACACTCAGAGGCCAGACTCTTTCACAAGGTGTACTGCTGTGCTGGATAGAGTTACACACCTTGTTCTGAGCACTGACACTTCCAAATCCTACAGCTGTAGAAGCAAGAGTGGAAGACGAATCCACAGTAAGCTGGCAAAGATGAATAGGAGAAGTAGTTATCTATGAAAAAACAACCAACCAAAGAAATGTTATTTTTTTTAAATAACAAAACAAACAAGTAAGACCAAAGGATAACAGATAACACAGAATGTAAAGAAAGTCTAAACATCCTAAGGTGCAGAAATATATAAAGGAAGAGATCTACCCTTCATGATTTTATTTGCTACAGTACTTTATTTTTGAAATTTAATCTGTTTAGCAGAAGTCACCATAGTATAATTGGGGAGATAAGTGAGGCAGGGGGATGTCACTGAGGAGGTTTCCAGTATAAATCCTATTTTATCCCACTAAACTGTAAGCCTGCAAGTATAAGCTATGTAAGATAAACAAACTATCGGTGTGATCCTAGTCTGTACATGGTTCAGACTAAACCTCAGACAAAATAATATTAATTCAGGTAAATTGGGAACAGTTGATTGCAAATAGACTGCATATTCTGAATTTGCACAAGACAAAGACAACATAAACACAACGAAGTACAACAGAAATTTAAAAATGGGGCAGTTACAGTAACTAATAATCCTGAAAACTGCACTAAAGACACTGTAGTTTAGACATCTAACTCGTGATATACCTTATTGGCATTGTTGATGCGTACAGCTTACCTATGTGGGTATCCAAATGCGTCTGCCCACAGAACCACAGACAGCAGAGGTGTCACTGCGGAGCAATTTGTCAAGATACAGCAAGAAAGAAATCTGGGTCATTTGGATAATTATCATTTGAATAATCATTATCATTCCAGACAACTCAGTCTGTTGCCTCAGGCATCTGAACAATTTCATGCAGTCACCTCAGCACTGTAAAGTACAGAGAAGCATTTTGTGAACTTAACAGAACTTACAGGAAAAAGTGTGCAAATGAGTGTTTTGGATTAGAGGTATTCTAAATTCTTTACATTTTCAGGACATGCAGAAGTTTTATAGTGATGTTCTTCCTAGCCATTACCCTTATGATTAGTAATAGCTAATAACCTTGCTGGAAATCCCATAATGTTAAAAACAGCCAGGTAAATATAGAAGGTTATGCCTGAAAAGGGAAAGGATCCAAACATGCAAATTTTAAACCAAGACAAAGGAAGGGGAAGAGGAAGGTGGGGAAGGGGGAGGGGAA
>NW_010180596.1:0-48334 GCF_000695765.1 Mesitornis unicolor | reverse complement strand
CTTGGGTCGCAATAACCCCATGCAGCGCTACGAGAGTGGCTGGAAAGCTGCCAGGCAGAAAAGGACCTGGGGGTGTTGGTGGCTAGCAGGATGACCATGAGCCAGCAGAGTGCCCTTGCAGCCAAGAAGGCCAATGGCATCCTGGGATATATCAGGAATAACGTGGCCAGCAGAAGCAGGGAAGTGATTTCCGTGGCTGGGCACCTGCAAATCAGAGCGTAATCCCATCCCATCTCATCTCCTCTCACTCCAAGAAGGACATTAAGGCACTGAAGCACGTCCAGAGAAGATCAACAAAGCTGGTGAAGGGTCTCAAGCACAAGAATTATGAGGAGTGACTGAGGGAACTGGGTTGTTTAGTCTCAGAGGAGACCTTATTGCCCTCTACAGCTCCCTGAGAGGAAGGGGTAGTGAGGTGGGTGCTGGTCTCTTCCCCAAGTAACCCACAACAGGACAAGAGGAAATGGCCTCAAGTTGTGCCAGGGGAGCTTTAGATTGGATATCAGGAAAAAGTTCTTTACTGGAAGTGTTGTCAAGCACCAGAAGCGGCTGGCCCGGGAGGGGGGGGGGTGCCCAGGGAGGTGGTGGAGTTACCATCCCTGGAGGTGTTCAAAAGACCGGCAGATGTGGCACTTTGTGACACGGTTTAGTGGTCATGGTGGTGTTGATGGCTGGACTTGCTCTCAGAGGTCTTTTCCAGCCGTAACAATTCTATGATTTTATTCTATGATTGTTAGACGTGAAAGACTTTTTTCCTACAGTCCTAGGATATTAAAAGTTGTCCAACATCATGAGAAGGCAGCAATGCCAACTGTACATTAATTCTTTGTTCTCTACTAATTACACATTGTAGAAGACACACTCACAACTAAATAGAGAAGTACCTGGTTGACCTATTTCTCATACTGGTATTATATCTACTTCTCACTGTATTTATTTCTCATATTGGTATTGTATATACTTCTGCCATTGGTCAATTGTGAAAATCAGTACTACTTAATAGGATGCTCTTATCAAACAGGAAATTGTCACCTGATGTTAAGGCCCACAGTAGAAATGAATACCACCACAACATCAGACAACGATTTCAAAAAGGACAGTTGAAACCAATGAAGCTTAATTGTTTCCAGTTTCTTACATCACCTGAAAACTACATAATCGTCAACTTCATCAAGGGCCTAAGGTCCCAAATTCACTATCCAAGTAAAAAAGTTTCCAAATTCATAGGGACAGTAGGAAATATAACACTGGATGGATGGAAAAATACAAGATTACAAAACCCCCCACAGTAATCCTTTAATGAAGGTTTTAAATGAACATGAACCCATTAAATAATGTCACATTTAATGAGTACTTAAATAATATCATTAATAATGGAGTAATTGGACCTCTTTACAAAAAGAAAATCTATTTAACACTGTCATCATTTCCGGCAATACAAGTTACTGAATAGTGTCTTATTCTTACTTGTTATTATTTTTTAAACATAAATAAGCCAGAAATAATGAGTGAGAGTAACTTTTCCGGGAACTGCAGCCCAGCCATTTAATTTCTGTTCTGTAAAAAAATACCCCACACGGTCTATCTGTGATTATATCAGGTGAGGATACAAAATTACCATTGTGCTTGCGCTGTCTTGGAAATGCCTGCAACTTGGCCAACTGACCCAAGCAGGATGGCATTGTATAGAATTTCACAGCAATTACCACCCCAAAGACAAAATCTACAATGAGTTTTTGCCACGTATGTATTCACTTTCTAATTAGACTTAAATACGTTTTTTGCCGCATGTAGTTTCATATATTGTTTGTTGTCAATTAATAAAACTAATTTAGCATTAATCATCTAAGTCTTTAAACAAAATCATAGTTTAGACACTATGATGCTACTCAGACAAATACACCAATGGCAAATCAACCAAGATAAATTTTTCTTTTGCTTTGTTCAGTCAAGGGAAAGGAATTAGTTTTATGATGATAAGCTTTTTAGAGCAATGATTTTGAAATAAATTCTAAATTTGAAATATTTATATATTGGCATTTCTCATGAAACTAAATAATGATTTAATGGTGAAAAACTGGGAAGTTAAGAAAAACAAATGTGTCAAGTCCAGTACCCAACAGTAATTTTCATTTAATCTAGTAACTAACCTTTTTACTAAATAAGTTTATTATCATTTATCATTTCAGTTCTGATGTTCTACTCCATAATTTATTATTTAAGATTTAAATTACTGATCAAAGACAGCAAAACCATCTTCAGATGTCTAATTAGAAAAATCATATAGTTGGACTACTTACGTACCCACCTAAGCAAATATAAGCGTTGATGTTTCCCTTTCTATAACTCTGCATATATGTTACTTATAAAATTTTAGAAGGTACCTTCATTTTCTCACTCAAATTCTGAATTTTTACTAAAAGCAAGGAAAGATTTGTTATTGTTGGACAACTCTGTAACTACTGCTCATTTCTATGTGTATGCTTTAACAGTCTAAATGCTGATGAGGTTCTGCTTTGTTTTGGCACTAGAAGGAAGCAGACACCTCTAAAGAGAAGTGGAGAGACTCACTCAAAGGACAGATTCAACCTGGTGAACATAACCTCACTACAGACAAGAGAGAGTGGCAGACTTCCCCACAGAGCAATTCAGAGGGGTCTAATTTGACAGCTCTGATGCAGAGGAAGACTTTCTCACCGCAGGAAGGGAGCACAGGGAGGTTACGCTCACTGAACTGAAGTCAGCCTTTGTGAACAGCTGCTGAAGAGGTAAAACCTCCACGATATCCACCTAACAAAAGTACCTAGAACACACAGGGTAGAAAGTCCAGGCTAACATAGCTTACTATATAATTTTGTTAGTTCAGTATTTCAAGGCTGGTGGACTTTTCCAGTGATTAAATTTGCTTTTAATTATAGGAAAATGAATTTTGATCTCAACTCATATTTTATTAATTACTAACCATTCTAGTAACTTTTTGCAGTTGTTCTTAACTTAGACTTACAGGAAAAAATGTTTGCTCTTCTCTCTGTGAGCAATTATGGATAAAGAACCTGAAAAGAAAGATGGGCCCTGCAGACTTCAGCAGCGCATATCAGGTATAACTTGGTGGTCATGGGTAAACTAAAGTTAGGTGTAAATCAAGCAGGACTGAGTGCTGACAGGGCTGGATTGCTTCATCTTTTCTAACTTTTCATAAACCCTTTTGGAGTCAGCTTCCTGTTCAGCTCAATAACCTCAGCACAATGTAAAAAGCACGTGATCATTTATTTTCACTTGTTTTCTTTTCTTTTTTCTTTTTTTTTAAATGAGTATTTTTTCTGTACCACAGTGTGTTGCTTTCCTTCACTTTTCCAAGCAAAATAAAGATAATATTTGTATCATAAAAGGCTTTACATGTTTGATAGAGACGAGGTACCTAATTATCAAAGGCATCTTCATTTCACATGAAGCAGGACACCAATGACAGGATTGAGCCTTACAGTACACTGTTTGAACTGCATCCACACTCTAAATCAAAGTTAAGTTTGTGTAATCACATCTTCAAGCGTAATCACTAAATGCAGCATTTTGAAAAACAAACAGAATTATTTAGACTGTTTAGACTATTGTTTAATTATAATCCATTTCAACTGGAAATTTTGATTTCTAATTTGAAATAATCTGAGTTATATCAGGAAAAACTTCTCCAAATTCAATTTTGAATTTCAAACCCACCCAGAAACACTAGAAGTACAAGAAATTAGTCACTTCTAAGCACACCCCTGTTTGATCAGAATGAAATATTACCTAGGGCTCTGTGTCTGTTCTCTCATTTGCACAGGGAACTTTGATCAGCAGCTGGACTACGTGATCTCTAGATGTCTCCTCCAATTATTCTGCAATTGTGTTCTATGATTTGTCTGTTAATCACCAGTTAATTTCTACCATGGTGCACACCTACTCAGCTGGCTACCTGGGCCAAACTGGCTCTCTGTTCATAGCTCTGCTTAACTCACCTCAAATGTTACTAAGCACTGGACCAAGAACTACATGATAGTAGGAACTTGTTGGAATAAATGCTGGCAAAAACGGACACAAACTGGAACACAGGAGGTTCCACTTCAATTTGAGAAGAAACTTCTTCTCAGTGAGGGTGACAGAGCACTGGACCAGGCTGCCCAGAGAGGTTGTGGAGTCTCCTTCTCTGGAGACATTCAAAACCCGCCTGGACGCCTTCCTGTGTAACCTCATCTGGGTGTTCCTGCTCCGGCAGGGGGATTGGACTGGATGAGCTTTTGAGGTCCCTTCCAATCCCTAACGTTCTGTCATTCTGTGAAAAACACAGAAAAAGAAGAAGTGGCCTGTTGACAAAGGTATGGAGTCACAGCTGCCATCATTTTATACAGAAGTGTGAAAATAAGAATAACAAAAAAACAACCCAAGCCCAAAATTGATGAGAATCAATAATTTTTTTTCAATTGATAAAGTAGATCAACATAATTTTATTTTTAATAGACTTGTAGACTTGCTAAAACTCCAATGAAAGCAGAAGGACATAACCTACTCCATATCTTTGGCTTCACACCTATTAAAGTTAGGAGGAGTATTTCAGCAGCTAAAATAAAAATAGGAACAACTTCAAATAAAATATTCTCCCAATATTTCTCTGACCACACAGGTTTTAAACGACGAAAGAAAAAAAGATCTCATCTAGAAAAGAACATGAAGAATTCCACACAAACAAGAAAAGCCCTGTGATCTGATCTAGGATATTTATATTATCAACACTGATGGATAGGCATTTGAGTGAAACACAGAAAGTTCTACAATATCTGCAGTCCAAATAGCTAGGGGGTGTGATGTGTTAATAACACTGAGAACAAAAAACAATTACATGGGCCCCGTCCAAGTACATATCACCTGTAGGATAAAATACGTTTGGGATTAAATCTGCTTCCTTTTTACATGCTGCTGGTCTGCTCAGTGGGACAGTAAATTTATTACTCGCCTTATTAAGGACATTTTCCATTTTATCATTCTCAAAATATTTTAAAGAACAAATGTTTAAGGGCAGGATATACCCCTCAGGCTGCTACTGTAACAACACAGTCAATTCAGGGTAAATATTCCACTTTATCTGACTGAAAGTTAGGAAACTAGAACTTAGTAGTGGGATTAAGCTTGGAACTCAGCTTCTTGGATAGGACAACACTAAGCACATCCTGGAATTGCACTACATAGAGCATATTATTATTGGACTTGAAATTTACATTGTTTCTAGCAGCACAATAATTCCAGGAAATACCAAAACAAACAAGCAAAAATAAATCCAAACATAGACTTTAAAAACAAAATTAGCTTTAGAAATCCTGTATCATCTGAGAGTGTAGCAAATTATGCTGGGTCATGACAAAAAAAGAGAGGGCAATTACGCTATTGCACTGACCACAGTGCTGGACTGAGGATAAAACAAACCATAAGGAAAACATTTGTCTCCAGATTTCCAGCTGATCTGCAGGGGAGTCTTAGTAGGATAGAGAAAGGAAAGGGAATTTACGGTCTGAAATGACTAATACATATCCCTAATTTCACCAGTGATACTTAACTTTTTTGAACAGTACTGTTTGTCATAGGAAGCAACCACCCCAAAATTTTGAAATCTCAGTTAGAAAGCCCTGGCCATATTAAAAATTGTGTTCAACAATGTGACCTAGTAAACCATTTATTGCTGGGCATGTAACACAATTAAACCATCTATCCCAGTTTATCTTAACAAAACCCACTCTTCAGAGAGCAAATGACAGCTGATAATTTGCTAGAGTATTCAGAGCATACTAGTTTGTAAATATCAAACAAGAGCCTATTCTTAACCTCGTGAATTTGTTTCTTTCATTGGATGAAAATAATCCACAATGCTTAATTGAAAGTTTTGACAGCAGGCACGAAACAATACTAGAAACCAGAATGTCAAGCCTAGGCTGAGAATAGATTCCAGCTCTCTTTGTTTCAGACTGAAAATGCTGAGGATAAAATTACAGGCAGTACACTCATCTATTTTACTCTGTAGAACTGCAATTCTATTTAAAAGTCATGCTTCTCTCCCCTTAAATAAATGTAATAAATTTAACTGGGGTTTTGGAAGCATAATGTTGGAAGCTAGGTACTATACCTACAATTCAACTCTTTTCCTGTACAGTAGCTCAAAAATAAGGAAGGTATCAAATGAAGTCTTAGATAGCATTTGTTTTCTGTAGTTTGGTGTTTCCTCAGTGTTTGACTACAGCTGTGTGACATACCAGATTGCCAAAGAAACAGATCTACCTAAGATTATTTAGCACCCAAGCTCATTCAGTGCATGTTAGGACAGCATCATTACACCTTCTTGTGGTCAATTAAGGTAAAACCTAATTATGGAGGAATATGAAATAAGCCAAGAAAAGCTACAACTCCTACATTTTCATTACTGATGAAATGATGACCTCTAAAGTTGGAGTCATCTGCTATAGATATATGTCAATTAACAACCCTCATCAACTTAAAAGATTAAATATTCTGAAAAGGACACATGATGCTATTGCTCAATGCAAGCTTCAGGCAGGAAAGACGTCTGCTGGAGCTACGGGCAAAGAGGATTCTTCATACTACAAATTACTCACATTTATGCTTATGATGTTTAGCACGTTGTAAGCATCACAAACAGTGCAGCACTTCATAAAATAATGAAGCTACAAGTGATCAATTTGCATACAACTCTGGACTAATTAAGCAGGCAATGCACTGTTGAAAAACAAAAGCTCACATTAATTTGTTTTTGTTTTGTAAAAACAGTTTCCAGTTCTGAAAAACTGCATTAACTAATCAGGTAGCTCATTTCGAAAGGGGAATGACTGCTTTGATATACATAGCCGAATGTTAGCAAAATCTTGTAAAATATTAAAACATTTTGAAGATAACTTGTTAGTAATTTCAGAGGTTAGAAAAATAAACTTGTTTCCTTTTTTCCTTTGATAGAGTACCTACTGGAATCTGACAGTTACCAAGCTCACTAATAAAATGCATGAATTTCAGCATTTCCAGACAAAGAAAGTTTCTGAAGGTGCTTTCTCCTGTGGTGAAACCTGGTAAGGACACTTGCCATCGTGAATCTGGAGGAAAGAAAGATACGTGCGCTTGGGCAGACTGCTTAGATGGCCAAAGTGATATGATTGTGTTTCTGCCTTCGAAAGGGAATGATCTGAATATTAAAATAATTAATAAAAAGAAAATCTGAAAGAGCTGAAGAATTAGAAAATGCTGTGAAAGTTACCACAGCATTTGGATGAGTGTCACACACTGCAGCAGGATGTTAAACTGCAAACATTTACCTTCAGAGAGAGGTCTCTTACTGCACTTTTATTATTTCACAATGCATACAGTCTGGGCCTCTAAACTATGCTGAGCTTTGTAAAAGTTCATTATAAGTCTGAAGGAAAATCTTCCAGCAACAAGAGAGCGAGGACTGGGTGGGAAATCCCCCGTAACTACAGCTCAGAGCAAGGTAAGCTCAGCTGCAGGCCTGGTCCATGGCCATCACCGGATATCAAAGGAGATATTTCTCATCTGTGTTTGTGATAAAACGGACTTGTTTTCTATTCATCCTTCTAAGCAGAGGATCAACATAGCCTTACATTTGCTTCCTATGTCAGGAACGATCTATTAGTACAATTAAGATCAAGTTTGATTTTAGCCTTTTAGTAGTACTGAGCACACAGAACAAAAGATGCTTACAATCTAAGTGCTGGAAGCATCGAAGTTAGACTGTTTCAAAACTCTATTAAACAAACACAACCAAGATACACTATGGAGGAAAAATTCCACATAGGTAGAGCAAGATACATGTGACCTTTCCATCACTAATTTGTAGGATTTTGTAACACAGAAGGTGGCAGAAGAGCTAATGCTTTAGACTTACTAATGACATAGTGAACATCATTTCATCCAACTTCCTTATTAGTACTATTCCATTCCTTTTCCTGTGAAACCACATTTACTCAGGGCTTTAAGAAACCAGTCTGATCATATTTTAACAGTAGATAGCATTTACTATCAATATACCACTTACTATTATATCCTGAATGCTTTTGTTCTTCTGAGTTGGGAAGCTGAGACACTCAAACTAATAATTATCCTGAAGTGATTAGTTTCCATTATGTCTGATCTCGGGTAAAAGTTAGTAACGAGCAGCAAAGTATTAATGCCATGTATTGGTCTGCATAAAGTCGAAGGTAAGTTATATGTTCATACAAAATATAAAGGTTAATAAAATAACATAACTTTAACCTTTCCCAGGTCAAGGGTAGCGCTCTGCGTATCACCATGAATTAATGACTTGGCAATCGTTGAGATGAGGGTTCAGGAACACATTAACCACCCATCTACCCAAAACTCTGCTCCAAGGTAAGAGACTGCAATGCTCTGCACCAATTAAAGTGCGTGATTTAATGCGAGGATAAATTTTGTTACAGAGCTCAGTCTTTTATCTCCCACGGAGACCTTTTGAAAATGTTCACGTAATTGCCTCTAATTGAAGCTCACTGCTGTATCTAGATCACAGATAATACTCAACTACAACCTGCAATATTTTAAAAATACTTCAGAAGTAACAAATAACAGTAACTATGAGCCACTTCTAAGTGTGAATTTACAAAGAACAAACAGTTCTGCATCTACGCTTTACAGCTAGGTATTCCTCTATGTTCCTCTCACTTATTTTGTGCAGAATCATGCACATTCGTATGTTAGATTTACAGAACCGATGTATCTTCATGGGACAAATTTACATTGTATGACTGCTTGATTTCTCTGTTCCCAACTTTGTTCTCATTTTGGGAACACATTAAAATAAGAGTTCACCTACCATGAGCCAGGGCTTCAGTTATTGTTTTAGAAATTTTTCTTTTTATTTCAAAAAGATAAAATATTTCCTAACGTACTTTCAAGGCTGAGCATTCTTCATTTTGAACCTGGACAGTTGAGAGCACAATCACCCTAAAGCACACATAAGGAGGACCACTTGATCTCATATAACAAAGGGAAAACACTTGCATGTTCCCTGTTTGCCAGCTTTTACATTGCTTGAATTTCCAAATCTGTTAATACAGAAAATATCCCAAATAAAAAGGAAATATGGAAATACAGGATAATCTATGATCAGGTATCATGGTTTTTAAGGCTTTTTTCATGACTGAACACAGTAAGTTTATTTCTTTTTCTGCACATGGACATCCACTTTATTTGCTTCTGGTTTCTCCTGCTGTCCAATATACTCTTGTTCCGCTACACTACTTATTCCTACTTATACTTCAGTACTTATTTCATTGATCATTCACTGTCATTCCCAGCATTTACGGCTTCCGTGGTCATTCTTCAAAGTCTATTCAAACCAAGATTTGTGCCAGTGTCTTTTTTTTCAAAACATATTTTATTTGAAACAAAATACTGACATGACCTGCATGGGACAATAAAAGAATAACCAAAATGAAGCCTCTCTTTCATTTGTGTTATGTCTCATTTTTTGACTATTATAAATTCACAACAACAGGAAAAAGAATCGCCATGTGAACAAAATTGCATCCACAATTGTGCATGAAATTCTACTATAGTTTGCTGATTAAACTATCAAAATTATACAAGTGTATTTAACCACAGTTAACTGTAATCATTAATAAGCTGTTATTTATGAAAATCTTATTAAGTTATTTTCAATTGCAATCAGGACCCCGGTATGCTTAAAACTGCTCTTGCCATATGAATCTGGAAATGTCAGGCTATGGTTTCATGTATACCAATAATTAATCCAATTAAGTCCTGAAAAGTACTTGTTAATCTGCTGTGTATGGAACATAAGCTGCCTGGAAGATATGAAGAAGTAGGTCATGAGAAAACTGCCAGAAATGGAAACAAAAGGATCCTTTTAAAATACTATTGCACATGGGAGTAGGCAAACAAAGTGATAGTGGTGGAGTAAAAGCAGAAGTTAAACATTCAATCGTTAGTATTATTTTAATTAACCGTAAAGAAAAGCCATCGAGGCACTATTGTTAATGAAAACCTAGAGATTGCTACCTCCAAAAGATAAGCTAAGTTAAGAATGTTTTGGAAACTTCAGATTAACACTGCACAGCTGTTGCTAGGGCCTGGATCTATGTGTAACAGCGACTGGTGAGCTTTTCTCCACCAAGATCGGGCTGAGAACAACGTTTAGCTGGGAAATGTGCAATGGGAGATTTGCTAATTAGAAGAAGTAACAGATATCTACCTTTTTATTAAAGCAGAATGGCACACATATGTGGGGAGAACAAAGGGAGAGGAAGAAAGGAGGTAGAAAATGGGAGTAAGAGTTGAAAGGTGGCAATGAAAAGCATGAAGCAGAGAGAGGCAGCAGCACAACCCGTTTCTCTGTAAGATACAGAGAAATGTGGTGAATCGGCAACTGGGGAAAGTCGCTGTCTGTTCCTCGTGGTGTGTGGTCCTCAACTGCTTGTGATAAGGGTATAATGAAAAAAGAGCTGGAAGGCATTAGCTGATAGAAATCTCATACTCTTACACTTTAAAAGAGATAAACAGAACATTTGACTGTTTGCAATGAGGACAGGAGGTGTGAGATAATACAGCAGCGTTCTAACATATGTTATAGTATTGCTCATATATCCGAGTTTTGGCAAACACTAGGCGATAATCTATAAGAGGATACTAACAGCCTATGTATTAACACTACATGGTGACTCAACATCAGAAAAGTGAACAAGGGTGGTAAAGTAGCATTATCCCTATGAATAGCAGAAGTATAAATACATCGGTATTGCCATATGATGAGTTACCAGCAAGAGGCAAAAATCTTATGTTGCCTGGTCAAAAAATGTAACACAAAATTTAAACTACATTATTATCTCAGATTTATTTCTTACATGCTCCATGAGCTGGCTATGACTCCTAAAGCACTTCTCCTTGCCCTCTTTCCATGGCACAGAGACAGTTCAGCTGCTTCTGCATCTCAACACTCCCTTGTCTGAGGACTTAAAGATCTGCTCTGACAGCACCTGCATCGTCTTTTACTTTTGCCTGAGCTTTAGCTTTAAATATCTGCAGATGGTCTCATGTTCGTATCAAGCCTTTTTATCAAGCAATTTCCTATCTGATGTTCTCCTCACACTGCAGACTGGCCAGGAACTGCAAAATTACTCCCTCTACTGGAAAAAGTGGAAAGATGCTGCAATAAGGTTCCTGTGGATAAACTATACTCTTGCCATTTCCTCACATGACATTTAAGTGATCAGGGTGAATAAATGCTTGCTGTTTTATGGTAACAGTTCTTTCTCGCTGTTATATTATGTATAGTACCTATTCTGATGAGCAGGTACTCCACTGCTTGAGGTAAGGACTTCTTGGCCCTCAGACTCTAAAGGACTTCATATACCTTACCTATCATCCGAGGACATCATATATATATATTTTAAATGTGCATATATATATATATACACACACACACACACATATGTGTGCATATATATATATATGTGTATATGCACGATCAATACAATTACAAAATCACATTTTGTGGTGAACGATTATTTCTTCTACTACAAATCCCTGAGTAGGTCCAGCTCTGACTATTCAATTCTTCTTGGATATTGTGGACTCACAAGTAGTAACATAACGTAATAGAGATGGGCCCTCAGAGCCTTACTGACCATAAAATTGTATTGCACAGCTATAAAAACATTCAGTTTAGATTACTCTAGTATGAAACTGTCTTTCATGTACACTAATCCCCAAATAGTTCTACTTATTACTAGGTTGAAACTGCTTCTGAGAGAAGCCACATGAATATCACACTGTTCTGACTAGGTGGGAATGAATGAAATTAGCTAATAAGTAATTAGCTCATTCAGTATGAAACCTACTAGCATAGTAGGTTTCAATCCCCAAATGTCTTAGCTAGCTCTGCTGTACAGAATCCTAATTTTAATGGAAACACAGTGACTTAAACTAATTTTGCTACTCATCTAATAAAAAATGAAAATCAATTGTGAACACAACGTTGCTGGAAAACGTAACAGTCATTCTTATACTGGGTCAGCTAAGAACATAATGTGGTATCAACTGACATCTAACACTGACTCTTGAGTGCGACCTCAACATCTTTGTAAGTAACATAAGCAGGACTTCCAACAATATTTACTTATTGATTCCTATGAGATTTAATGATCGCCAGAAGGGCTGTCTTCATTTTATTAGGAAATACGACATCAAAAGGCTTAGTGGGAAAATCCGCCCATCCCATGGAGATTTCACTCATTGCTGGATGAAAGGAATATCCCATAGCTGCCTTGACACAAGTTGTGCAGGGACAGAAAGACCGCACAAAGTCTTTAAGAAATCTAGCCAAAATGATATATCACCTGGGGAGTTAATGACTAAGTACTCATTTGAGAAAGGTTACGATCATTTTAATGACATCAAACAATCCAAAATCCAAAGAATGTCCAGTTTTGTTGGCTAAGTTACGATATTCCTCTAGCAGAAGTGGAAATCTTTTCTGCTCTCCATGGTGGGTAACACCTGTAGAGCACCTCCTTCTTTAAATGAGAGTTTTTAAACATTATTATCACAAAGACAGGAATACTGACACAGAACTCCTGTAGTCTGGAAGAGATGGGTTAAGATTAACAGTGATTCAGCAGAAGCAATGCTTCATAGTTAATGCAGAAGTTTCAGTTTCATACAGTGTCAGAGAGAGTCTGTAATAATTCATACCCCGCTCCTGCACCACCTCTTGGATGTTTCATCATATCTTTTAAATGTACCTTAGTTCTGTCAGAAATGTGGCTTCTGTCTTCCTACAAATCTGAGTAAGTCCAAATAAAAAAAACCAACTCTACCAAGGCTGCAGTTGATAATTTTCAAATAAATGCTAAACAATTCCTTTTTAACTAGTATTATTTGCACAACTTCTTGACATTCATAATTGGCAGGTATGGTTCTATTTCTGCTCAGGTTGAATAACGCACAGCTTTCAAATAGTTAAATGCAGTAAGTATAGTTCTTCGTCATGCATTTCTGTCAAAGTCAATGTTAGGATGAATTTGGCTTGCCAGCTTCGTAATTATTACAAATATCACAGCTATGGATGATGATGATAAGAACTATTGTAGCTTGAGGATGATTAAATTAGAAAATACACATCTATTTTTGACAAAAATAGGATGACATCATTTCCTATATGTCTTTTTTCTTATGTGACTGTTAGACTCTAATTTTGCATTACTGGCCAGAAGAATAGCAGGCCATTTCTACAGAATTATTGCTGAAAACAGAGAGAGAAACATTCAAATATTCCAGAGAAACAAGAACTGCAGGTATACAGCAGCTCAGCAGTGCACCCACGATAAATCTAAATGCAGCACTCAGTACATGTTCACGTCATTTTCAATACTCAGCATGTGCTGTAGAAATGGTCTATTCATCCTCCCTGAAACTTAATGTGGACAAGATACATCAAGCTGAGTGTAAATGCACAAGCCACCTATAAAGTGCTTATTCATGTATTTCTGCCTGGGAATTCCCAGGCAAAAGCACAGGAACCATACGCAACGGTTCCTATTAAGATTGCAATCTAGGTTCATGGTTTTTTGAAAAGGAGAATTTTATTGATTAGCATGTCTACTGAGACACTGTGAAGCACATGCTCATTATACTTTAATTTTTCAGATACTCAAATCTTCACCTAAATTTACTCCAAAACTGAAAATCTCAGCCCAGTAAGTTTTTTCCTTTTATAGTTAAGGTACTGTTGCATAAACTTATAAAATATGTTTATAAAATATCATGACTAACTAATGATTTGGGAAATAATGATTGCTGGAGACATCATGATTCTTTGAGTAAACATCAGAATGGAAAGGGGAAATAAAAGCTTTAGAAATACTTAGCCTTCTACGTCTTTCCCATGAATTTCACCAGACACGTGGTGAAACATCCATTCTTGAATGCTTTACAAATGCTTCATTAACGCTGGAAGCTCCAGTGAGAATGAAACGAAGGTTGAACATTGTGAATCATCATTCCTCCTCACTGGCAGAGCAACGAACTATTGTGAGCAATCACAAAGCAGGCGCAGCCCTGGTAGAGCAATTTTCTGAGCAATGCGCTGAAAAGGTTTGGCTGCCACCTACAGATAATAATAATTAGTGCACTGCTACCAATTGAAAAAAATACTACATCCAGTGCAGATATTAGAGGAAAAATAATGATTCATGTATGTATAGAGCAGTGGAGCTAACCTGAATAGCTTCTTAGTTTGCTATTGCTGTTTTGGGTTTGTTTTTTATTAAAATATAACTGCACACAGAAACACCAGCTTCCTTCATTGAGTGGTTTGACATCTACTGGGCACAAATACAGTGTCTACTAGTGCCTAAATATTACCAGATAAAAATGCAAAGTACTAAAACTGTCATTTTATTTAAACTAAGTGCTGATTTTTGCATAATAAATTATCAATTAAAACTGTCTTAAATAACCCCTCTCACACAGAGTCACTGGTTAGCAAAATGACAATTCAATTGCGTTGTAAATATCTGATCGTACGCACCCTCTCCAAATACTTGTAGGTGGGTATAGCTGCACAAACAACTTCTATTTAGGGTTCTCTGTTAAACCTAGGCTAGTTCTCCCCAGCCAGAACATATGCCAGCATATCACAACACAAGTAACCGTATGAAGGCTTTCCCTCAGCTGCTCAGAGCAGCTAGCGCAGCACTTCAGCTCACTCTTGTCAAACACATCCCTTCTCTTCTCACTCTGCCTTAAAGCCATTTTTCCCCAGCAGCTGCTGCCAAGCTGTCTTCACGTCCTCCCCAAGCCAGATAACTGCCTCGGCAGTCACCCTGCTAAAACCCTCTTTCAAAAGCCTTGTTTGGAACTTGCAGCATAATTGCACAGCAAAAGCAAAAGAGATCAGGAGAGCTCTATTCAGGATTTAGGGGTTTGGGATGTATAAGAAAAGGACTTAGAACTGTGGTAAACGTCCCTCTGTAATTAAATTAGATTACTATATTTACACACCACATGGAACTGTTCTGCGCAGATCAGTATTTCTTATAAAAATTTTAAATGCAGTGTATTTAAAGAAAAAACAGCTAGCAGAGAGAAAACCCTGTGGGTCCAAGCTGAAGTTAACTTCCTAGCTTTCAAAGCCCTTCAGCAGCTAGAATTGAGCACAGTGTACCATCAGCCCGAGATATCTCACTTCTCTGAACTACTTCTGCACTTGAAGAATAAAAGGCAAAAATGGCATTTCCATGCTCTTATACCTGAGAAAAATCCTTTCTACCCTAATTTGTTACCTTCTGTAATCTTTTCCTGCATTAACAATTTCCACTACCCATGAAGTTATGAAGAATTTTCTCTACCGATGAAGTTACATGCTTTTCAGATAGTTTTTCTTTATATCCAGTTTTACTAACTCTCAAAATTTATTCTACTTATGGGAAGAAAAAGTGAAAAACAAAGACCTTAAAGCCCTCCCTTGATGCTTACAACGATTACTGGAGATCAAGACAAAAATGAGAGAAGCTACCTTTACGTCAGGGCATTGAGTGCATTGCACTTAATATACCTTAATGGTCCTGACCAGCCCCAACTGGAGTCTGCTCTTACCTGAGCAGGTCTCCAGCCATGCCCGTGCTCCTGTCCAACAACGAGAAGAAACCTACCAGATCACAACAGAGTTATGACCTGAAACGTGGAGCTGTCTGCAGGTAAGAACTGTCTGAGTACGAAGGAACACAAGTTTAGCAGCTTGCTAAGACCTGGAATTGAAATTCTATCAGTAAATCAGGGAAATCATATACAGGGTATCTTCAGAAATAAATAAGTTCACTAAATACTACAGCAGGTAGCCCTAAGGATGATAGAGGTATCTTATGAAGTAACTACAGAGAAACTGAGAACTAAAGGCAGAACACACAAATAATGCCTCAAAGTGCAACAAATTCTGATTCAGGGTATTATTTAACATACGATTTATTTTGAGGTTTCAAGAACTTTGAACATGCAGTTAGGTCTCAACTCTTCACCTGAGGTATAGACAGCTATGAAAATGACCCTTTAAAACCATTTTTAAAGATGCTTTTGTACAGGTGAGGTGTTGATTTGTTTTAATTTGTCCTTCCTTATGACTGACTCTTGGGAATAGAGATGGCTCATTAAATCCCTGGAAAAAAGACCTCTGTACTACACCCCAACCAGCCTGACTGCAGTCCCCAGGGCAGTTATAACAGGAATGCTGCTGGAAGCTGCACCCAGGGCAAGCTGGGAACAGCCATCCTAGATGTATGAAAGGAAAATCATACATAGCTAACCCAATTTCCATCTCTAAGGATATGACTGGTAAGAGCAAGGGCAACAAATGTTCTTTACCTTAACTATGGCAAGGCTTTTGACATGGTTTCTGCGAGATTCACAGTATTTTCATTAAAATGCTGAGACATGTTTTGGTTAGATGGATTACAGAGTGGAAAGTTACCTGTGCCATGAGACATGAAGGGCTGTGATCAACAGTATAAAGTGCAGCTGGAGCCTCGTTACTAGGGGCAGTGACAGATACCATTTAAAGCATTTGGGCATAGATGATGACACAGAGGGTCACACTAGAAATTTGAGGAGGACACAAAAATTGGGTGATTTGTAAGGCTGTTATTTACAGGAAACTCAAGAGGCTGCGAAAAAATGGGATGACAAAAACCTGGAAAAGTTCAATGAAGGCAAACACAAAGTCGTGCAGCTGGCTGGCAGAGTAATGCCATGTAACAGCACAGGCCAGGGCGAAACAGAAAGGCAGCAGACCTGCAAAGACCTGCAGCCGAGTATTGCTGTTTGACTTCTACTAGCAAAAAGTAGAGAGAAGTGACTGTTCCCTTCTCTTCAGCATTTGTGTGACCACATCTGGATACAGCCCAGATCTCCACTATAGCAAGGAGACCAACACACCACGGCAAGTTCAGCCAAGGCCCACCAAGGTATTTAGGGGGCTAGACCACACAAAACCTGGGGCTGTTCAGTCTTAATAGTGTGGGAGGGTGAAATATTATCACCGTTATAAATTACCTTACAAAAATGCCTAGAAATAAAGGAGCCAAATGCTTCTTGCAGATGTGTACTTTTAGCATGAGAGACAAAGGAAGTAAGTTGCAACAAATGAAATTTTAACTAGGTATTGGAAGACACTTTCATAAGTGTATTGGGTTTGTATGGCAAGGTTTTTGTAGCCAGGGGCTACAGGGGTAGCTTCTATGAGACACTGCTAGAAGCTTCCCTTCTGTCTGGAAGGAAGAGAAACCAGTTAATGGCCACCAAGATGAGTATGGGATGGAGCATCTCTCCTGTGATGAAAGAATGAGAGAGCTGAGAACGTTCAGCCTGGAGAAGAGAAGGCTCAGTGGCAGATCTTATCAATATATTTAAATTCCTGTAGGGAGTGTGTGCTCTAAGGGTCCCTTTTTCAGCAGGGGGGTAGGACCAGATAACCTCCAGACCACTCCATGTCATTCTGTGTCTAAATTAAGAAGTTTTAATGAGTCTGAAATACCTGGTAAAGAGTAGTCATAGACAAAAAACCAAAAGAATTCTGTGAAAAAGAAATACACATTTTCACTCTGTGAAAAAGGAAGCTTCTCTGTACTGGAAGTGCAATATATTGCCAATGAAATGGAAAAGTATTGGAGTCAGAAAGCATGTAACATGGACAAGTGTAGTTCCACTGCAGGTAAAGTATCAAATAATTGTGGGAATGCAGACAACACTCACTGCAAAGGAAAAGCAGAAGCAGCTTTTGCAAAATACATCATTAGACTGTAAACTGTGCTGTAAAGCTCCCAGTAGTCTTGTTTTGTACAAACTGGACACATTACCATACAGAAGTCCTTGCCTGCATTATCAGCTATATGTCCCAAATTAAGTCTGCAAACCCGTACAGTAGTAAACCATACACATTAAAGATCCCTGGAACAAACTAGCTTTCCATGTAACTAGACAGCATGATTAAAAACAATTAAATGCATGTTTCAAAAATCAGGATCTGAGATGCCGAAATACTTTTACACCCTAAGATGCAAGAAACCTTCTGGTACCCAGCGACCTCTCTTTGAGGTCCAGTTGTGTGGCGAACATTATCAACGTACACTCCATTGTACAACAAACAACTGCATCATGAGGTAACATGACTAATATGATATACTAACCATGGCAATACCCAAAAGCTTGTCTGAGTGATATACCAGTTGCTAAACTTTTACCGGTAAATAGGGCTGTTTCAATTACCTACAGATTATTTCCCTGATAGCACTCATTCCTTTCAGTACCTGCCTGCTAATATGCTTACATTCTCTCAGCATCATTGCTTTCAGCATAAATCAGTATTTGCATAATAGCATTAAAAAGACACACAAAATCTCCTTCTTAAGGAGTCTTTCCATAAGGTAATTTTAAGATACTTGAGGTTATTCACAGCTTTCCATTTCACCAGATGTACCAAAGATGAGGAAGTTATAAGACTTTATAGGACTGAGAGACATACTCATCTTTTATATGCTTCTTTGGTTTGCTGACATTCTATTATCTACTAAGTGAACCAGTAGGACAGAACTGAGAAGACTTTTTACAATTCATTCTCTTTTATTATTTAAATTTTTCCAAACTATATTTACCTACAAATACTAGAGTGCAAAAGAGTTTTCAGCATCTACTACTCAAAATAAACCATTCCCACATAACTTATGATTACTGGCATTAACCTATTTAATAAATATTGATGCTAATGATAGAAGTCTTTCATCCCAATTACATACCCATTCATGAAAACATTTATTATTCCACATACAGGAATGTGGCTGTATCATCCATAAGTTTTTTTCTAAATATTTTCAGAAAGTGTATCGTTTCAATTGAATTCCCAACATAGGATATGACTATTGGATTATTAATTGTAAGTGTGTTTTGAAATTTTACATTTTCCAAAAATGCTGACACTGTGGAAAAGGAGGTCTGTTCAGTCACGGCCATGGAAGCAAAGAAAGGGGAAGTAAAGAAGCAATTAATTCACACTTAGAGAAGTCAGACCTTTTTCTTACCTGAGTGCCCAAACAAGCCACCATCATGTGAGTGAGAAGTTTAGCTGCAAACATTGCACACCTGGTGCAGAAAAGGTGGGAAATAATGGCCAGAGTGAAACCTACACAGACACAAACAAACAAACAAAGGGTAAAAATTAGGCTAATAAGCTTTGCCAGATAAGAACAACAATGCTGGATCTCTTGAAGGTGCAGATCACCAAAAAAACCAAAACCCCCAAACATTTCACAGAGAATATGTTCACTTTGGTTCACACTGGGATCCCTCATGAACTTATTACTGAAGTACTGACATATATTTACTTTTTCATAGCCTTGGGAGCTAAAGTAACTGCATAATGTAAACAAGCAGTTTTTGTGAGGTTTTTTTCCTTAATTTCTGCAAGATGTGGATGATTGCATAATAGTTAAATATAAAGCAAAGGTAAGTGTTTGGTGTTCATATGACTGCATCCAAAAATGCTTTTAGAAACAAACAAATAAAAAATCTGCCTCTAGCTGAGTAGCACTGCTTTAGGAGACAGCTACAACCAGTCTCCCATAGAAATCTATTACAGCAGTGCTCAAAAGAATAACACCACTTTTCTTTCACTAATTCATTGTGAACATGAGCAGAACAGAAACAGAAGGGCCCCTTACCTATCAGTAAGTAGTTTTGGGAGAAGGACCCTGGGAAAGCTGAACCACTAAGGAAAACCCTGCTAAAGCTCATGCAGAGTTAATTGTGCACCTCCACACCGCGGGAAGGGCAAGGACTTGGATACTTTAGGCAGATCTTTTATTCCTCTTGAGACAGACTAATTGCTCAACTACAAGTTTTTGTAAGATATTAATGAAATTAATAATTGCAGAGTTATTTTTAAACCTTTCAAAAATTAGCTAATGGTGTTTATACAACTACCCATACAAGAACACTTCAGAAATAATAATATTACATTTCACTCTACTGTGCTATTTCTTTGTTTTTGTTTTTTTTTTAATTCTTCACACCTAGGTGGAGATGCTGGAGAAATAAAAAATATCCTTGTAGCTCTGAAACCTAAAGCAATTTGTTAATCAGTAAATTTAAGTATATATAATCATGTAAGAAAAAACATTCAACCAGCCAAAGGCATTGCCATTATATTCAACGCAAACCCTTAACCAGGCTAAACTAATTTAGTTTTTAAAATGCATTCTTATGACACTTGATTACAATAAATGACTAGTGCTGAACAAGAATCTGTAGGTCTCCATTGCTTCCAGTTCAGCTAAATATTTCACTCAGCTTCAGTTTCTACAGCACATTGGTTTATTTGTATTGGATTGGGTTTTTTCCAGTTCCTATAGCATTTTGCATTCTATGGCATATTTGTCTCATCAATTTACTTTTTATTCCTGTAAACCAGTAATTAATTTGTTTATTACAGTTTGTCTTTTTTTTACTTTCACTAACACAATGTAAATTAAAAGCTTAACTGTACTTTAAAATCTGCTTATTTTTATCTTCTAAAAATGTCTTTCATTATAGTTAAATAAAACAAACAATTTGTATGAAGTGAAACCATCTGGTTTTCACCTCTTTTTTTGTCTTTTTTTTATGGCTGAGGTTTTTAAAACAATTAAGAGCAGTTAGCTGTTAGAGCAGTTTCCTGAGAGGGCATAAACAGAGGATTTAGCTGCTTGCACTGTTTCTGTATCTCATGCAGTGATGGTCTTGTATAGAACTCACAAACCTCATAAGGAGCAGACCCAGAACCCCGTTTATGTGCTTTAAGGCCAGAATAAGAATCCCTTTAATGTGTTTTCTTAGTGACTCTATTACTCTTAAGCTCCTGCTTGCACAGTGCCCATCAACACAAGAAGACAAAAGCACTTTCATCCAGGATTGCCTCTAACGTAATAGTGAATTGACTGTAACATGAAATGTGTCCTTTAAATCTCCTTCTGAAGCCACACAGAGTTTAAAACTTAGATCTCCTACTTCCTGGCCGATGCTCTGGGACTTCTGCAAATGCTGTTGTAGCTGCCAAAGAACTGAGTCATGATCTTTGTAGAGCAAACTCTTGGGCTCCTCCCAGGATGTTAGGTGGTGGTTAGGGGATATGGAACCTACATCCTTCAAATTACCCCTTCTGAGTGTAAATTGTCATCTAAAACTGTCAAAGAAGGCTAGGTAGAATAATGTCCAAAAGATTTAACAATGACGAGTGTACTGCTGCTAGAGACACAAGAGAATTTATGAGTTTTAAGTTTCTCCTCCAAAATGAATGGTCCCAATGGGTGTTGGATTAGATGATCTTTAAAGGTCCCAGCTAAACCAAAACATTTTATGACTCTATGTCATATTTTCCTTTTGTATGGTTCAATAAAACATCTCAAGGAAACTTAATTCTTTGCTGAACTTTTTTTCCAGCAAAGAAAACTTGTCTGTGCACAAATACCAGACCAGATGACAACTTCAATAGCATGAAGTTAGTTAATATTCCTCCAATATCCCTCCAATTAAAAAGACTGTAATCAGTTACTAAAATCACTAAAAATCAGACAATCTTACTGCTCTTCAGTTGCTATTAACGAGAAAACCACCTTGTACCAACTGACCTGAAATGCAGATGAATCCAGAAGAGAAAAAAGCCTCATTGTATGAAGACAAGTTATCTGTTTGAGCATAAACTGCATAAATGGACATGTGAGAACAAGAGCACTCCACGTAGTCTGACGTGTCATCAACCACTTTGCAGAAACTGCTATCAGACAGCCAGCTGCAAAACAAAACACACACGAAGTCGGGAATAGACTTCCGTTATTTACATGGTAAGGAGGCTCGAAAATTATTGTATCTCTGAAGTACCAAGTGTTCTGAACTACTGCACAGGCGTTTTGCATAACCTTTCAGGTGCAGTTCTCAGAACAGCAGGTTTACATGAAATTAAAACATAGTTTTGGTTTTCATGATTTTAAAAAAAATGTGAATATAAGATGATAAACGTTTTCTTCCATTAAAAAATTTTTGTGGCTGTATTTTTGAAACGTCTGTGGCAGTTATCAGATGTGTTAAATTTCTTAATGGTGCAAGGAAAGAGCAGGCAAGTTTATAGTAGGCAAATCATATGAGGTATGAAATACAGAAAATCACATTCAGCTTGTAGAGACACTGCAGAGCATAGCATTAAATTGCTGTGTATGCTTGTCCTGATCTTACTCTTCTCTAGTCATTTACTTTTAGCCCCTACTGCAGACAGGATGCTGGTCTAGATAAACCCCTAGTCTGCCCCTCAACAGTTTTGTCTTTAGTTCACTTACATGGTCTTTCACAGCCTCAATTAAAAGACTGGATATTAGCAAATTAGGAACATTTGGAGTCTCTGACTTGAAACAATACTAGAGACACGGGTTGAATTATTTTTGTAAGAATGGACTTGCAGTGTTGTCTGATAACTATTGTAAAGAGTAGGAAGTCAGTAATATTAGTGAAGTAATGCAAATCTGAGATCTGTGGCCTGTCAGCATTGCCTGACATATCATTACATAACCGGAATGGTTTTCTGGTGGAAAAAGTCTAGAGTTGAATTCTAAGAAATATCTGAATTAGAATAAATATGCATTTTATTGCATGGAACGTTTCATGTGCTGATACAAAGGCCAGAAAAGTTAAGGAAAAAAAAGACAAATAGGAAATGGATCAATTTTATACTTGCAAACGATCCAATCAGAGTTATCACATCTTAGGCAAGTACACAGGTGCATGGAAGAAATGGGAAAACTTTAAACAGGTTAACAAAATAACCTTTCAGCAGCTTGATTCCAGAGGAGACACAGAGACTTTTGTGGAACAATTCGACTTCCTGTAGCATAGATCCGATAGATGACTTCATTGTTATCTTTCAAAGGGCGTGAACTCCGACCCTTCAAACTCATAGAGAAAACCTGAAACAACACATACAACAGGAATACAAATTTAATATTAAAATTCAATAGTCAGTTCTCACTTTATTCAGAGACACACACAAAAATGTTCACATTATTTTAAATACAATTACAAAGTTTTTAGCAATATCTAAATCAAACTACTTTCTTGAAAAATGAATTGCATTATCTTCAAACCTTGTTCTTCAGGGCAAGTTCTTTATCCCCAGTGAGGAACCACTGCTGACTGCTGTATTCTGTGAACTGTACAGATTCACAGCTCTTTTCTTGAGGAGGCGATAATACAACAGAGACCTCCAGTAAATGCTCAGGCACTTGAATAGAATCCCCATCTTTTCCATCAAATCTGTGTCCATTGATTTGCTGAGGAAACCAGTTGTGAGCCATTATTGCAATGTACGGGCAGCTGTCAAGGATGTTTTTACCTCTGTTGAAATGGAAAAGGAATAGGGCTGGTAAGTGGAGCTGTGGTTCACTATTCTTCACAGAATACAATACTAAATTGTATTTGTAATTAATAATTTATTCCTCCATCCTTTTTAGGCTTTATGACATTTAATTGATAAATAGTTTCTGTGAAAAAAAGAAGGGCTGAATTATTATGCATTTCAGCTTCTCCATTTCCCCTCTGGGTTCTGCTATGATCTGCAACCAAAACCTCCCCACAGTGAACTGGGTTATCATAACACTCATCTTTGTAACTTGATGTAGAGATGAGTCTAGAGGAATAACAGTCATTAAGATGGATGATCTTGCTTTACCTCTTTTTCCCAACAGAATATGCAAAAAAAACCCCTTGAAATAAAACATTTTAATTTTCAAGTTCTGGACACTGTTCAGATTTCTGTTGGTATTTGTGCCATCTACTGTCTTTCGGCTGAGATAGGCCTCATACCCCCTACAGCTGAGGAAATTGCAAGTTACATCTCCAAAACAAGCTGAGATAGAAATCTAAAGTATGCTGATTCTCTGAGAGAAAAAGGTACTTTTGTCCTAAATTCAACTACCAGTTTGTTTAATAGATTCACAGCTGGAGAAACCCACTGTTTAAAACCATCTGTCACATAAAAGAGTGTCATCTATTTCTGCAGCCACCTATTTCTCCTGCCCATTAGCCTAACCACAGGGTATTATCCTCTCGCAAACAAAACTAGGAATTTGAAACTACATGTGAAAACTATTAATAGCTTCTAAAAAAACTTAAATGTCCAAGTGAGCAAAACCAAGCACAGAGAAACTACAAAATGCCAGTAAAAAATTTAGGTTAGTTACTCTTATCTAAGTCTTAGAGCATAGCTCTCCATCATACAATTACATATTATTTTCTTAGTGAGATTAATGAATACTTTTCCAGGCAATATTTGAGCTGAAGTGTCAGTGTATCAGTTATCTGTGACACCAACTCACAGCGCCAATACACGGCTTTGTAAAATTGTGACAGAGTGCAACACACGTAGTAGGTAACAATATATAACAAGTAATATATTAGATGATAGACTAAAAAATGCCCTTTTCTAAAAATGTCATTTAAATTTTGACCATGTTGGTAAGTTGTCATGTATTTCCCAAAGGAAGTTCACTAACCTTTCTCCTGGTGATCCACACATTATGCCCGTCAACAGGGAAAAGGCAAACTTCTCGGTCACCTCAGCGAGCAGGCTGTATCCTCGTGTATCCGCACGCTTCGGGCTAGCCAGAGCACAGAGTATCTCATAGAAAAGGCTTCTGCTTTTATCCGTGAGTAACTGTTTTTCTCCTACATCTGTAACCTAATGAGAGGAGAAGAAATCAAACAACATTTTAAGCACAGAAGTCTGCTTATAACATTTCCTCATGCTGAAGAGTTTAGTAAGATATCAATTTTGATCCTAATGTTAATTCTGAAAGTTCAGAATATTTTTTCCATCTCCTGATCACTGCTGCCAGGGCATGAGACACAATCTCTGTCAAAACTATATAAAGATATGCTTATTAATAGGGGTTTGTTTATTAAAGAAACCACGTGGTCTTTTTCATTCTTTCACAAAGTTGTTGAGTCCTGAGAATTGTTGACGTTATTTTCTCTGCTATCTGTGTCAAAATGGCACCAGTCACAAACGAACTCTTGTTCATGAATACTGATAGACTGCTTTGCGTCTAGGTATTTAAACATTTTCCAGCTTCTGTGTGATATCCCACAGGTCCAGAAGAGCCAGAAAGCCATAAAACTAGTCCTGAGTTTTCACAGAAACTAGTGCAATGCTGAAGTGCTCAGCTGCCTTGACAACCCAATTCCCAAAGCCACTGCAAGAAAAAAGACAATCTACAAGCCTGGTTAAGAGCACAGCAGACTCCAGCTGGCCCTGGTAGAATTTGCTTGTGCCTTTCAGTCTGTTTGATTTTTGATTTCCTGCCACCATCCTGAGTAGTGGCAGATAAACAACTTCCTTGATTATGGGACTTCAAAAATCTCTGTTTTCACCTTTGCAGTCTTGAGTTCCTGCTGTGGATGCTAACCTTGATCTCCTCACAGGCCTTATTAAAGTCATTGGTCATCCAAGAAAGAGCAGGTGAGGTTTACCTTATCTATTATGTGCATCACAGCAGTAAGCTGCTCTTCTGTAGTTTCTGTAGCCACTTTGATATTCAGATTCTGGAGGACTCTGTGCAGAATGGTGTCATCAAGAGGCTGGTGCAGTTGATCAATCAGCCCCCAGACCGGCAAGGAGTCCAAATCTGAGACAATGGTGACGTTAGCAATACCATACATGTCATCTACTCTGGCACCGCCCGTGGGATTAGAAAGAATGACCTGGAAACCTTTAGGAAATGGGTTTAAGGATCCTGTCTTTGGAGTCAGGGTCACATCCAGAAACGTATTTCTCTGTCCAGGTTCAAAAGTCAATAAACCTTCAGATCTGGCAAAATCTTGTCCTGCCACAGCTGGAGATATGAAGGTCCGGCCAATAGGTTCAGGTTTTTGTAGCTCCTTAAAACAAACCAGAAGAGTTTTAGGTAACATCATGACAGATCCAATTGTTCAAAACCAGCTGCTGTAGAAGACATGTATTTTAAATGGGCAAAATTTAAATGTGTAAAAAAGAAGCACTCCTTCAAAATACAGTTATGAATAGTACAACAATTACATTAAATGCAATATGCATATATTAAATGCCATGGACTACAGTTGTTACTGTTTAATTAAAAAGTATGTCACAGTTGCAAAGCTATAGAAAGCTGTAAATACTATCCTTTGCCAAACATTTACATATCCAGGATAATCTGTAGTCAAAAGGAGGAGTTCAAGAGAAAGGAATAGCTAAGCACCAGATGCTTTAGGCTGAGGTAACCTATTTTTTGTCACTGTGACTAGGTTACTCTAAATTTGTACATTTGTGGAGCCTCTATACTACAGTTTTTTAACTTCAGGACTGATTCTTTATGATTATACTGGCCTCAAGTGAAGCCACTGAAATAACAGTCAATCACTTGTAGCCAGTGACAACCTATGGGAAGAATTATATATATATTGTCAACAGTAAACAGGATCCTTCTCTTTCTTTTCCAGAACCAAAATCAGAAAGCTTTTCTGAGTGAACAGATATCATAGAAATGTCAGCACACCCATAAGGTGAATTCCAGAGGTGTTGATGTAAGTTTATGTCTGCAGCAGGAAGTGTCTCAGTGCAGGGTACAGACAGGGATTACAGATTCATAAGAAAGCAAAGCAAAGGTTTTGGAAATTTGCATCCAAACTAAAACAAATTCATTATTTTCCAGTCCGGTATAAATACTTGAGAGAAGACAATCCATTTAGGTCCCAAGGCAAAGTAAACACTGTAGGATAGACATGCAAGACAGTCAGATGAACCTATCTAGGAATGGTATATGGCCTAATTTCCCGGTGAAGTGACACTATTTTTACCTTCCATGAGGTTTGCAGATGCTGTTTCATTCTTCACATCCTTGCTCTTTTTGTTAGGTGCCACAACCTTGATATTCTATCTGGTAATATAATAGACTTTCCTTAAGTGGAAACTAACATTCTGGGCTATTACTGAAATGTATGATTCTTCAATAGTATCTATTAATTTAATAAATACATATTGTATACTGACTCTTAAGTAAAGGTATCATACTGTAAAAAACAAGGATTTTTCTCTGTGAAATACTACACCACTTTTGAAAACACCTAGCTTTAATTAGTAGAGTTTACTTATGGAATAAATCGGACTCATCACGTTCTTGAGTTCACAGGAGAACTTGGTATATCTTTGTGGTGTGTATCTGTTCAAAATCACTTTAGTACGTGATCACCTTTATCTGTGCAAATTTCAGTGAGAAGTTTCCTTTTCTTTATCCCTTCCAATTGATAATTAGGACACAGGGACATAAGTAGTAATAAAAGCACTAGTGACAACAATGTTTAAGAAGCCTTTGTGGGAAGGAGATAAACATCTGTTTACGTTAGCGCCTCATGCTTCCTGTCTGCTGCGACCTCTGATTTTACAGGTAGAAATAGTACAGATAAGTTGGTAGTTGGCCCTGCACCCTCAAACCCTAAAAATGTCAAAAGAAGGGTTGTTATATAAAAAATACAAACAGATAAGGAATTGTCCCCTATATTTTAGCCTAAATATACACTGGAAAGTAGCAATTTCTTCTCCATCTAACAGGTAAATTATAACGAACTCTGGGGGGGAAAGTGTGAAAATTTGTTACCACACAATCTAACTAAAACTCTGGCCAAATACCGTATAATAAACGGGAACACCACGTAATCCTATGCAGTTAAAATTGATACGCGTGCAATATAACAATAGAATGAAAAACCTTTTATTATAAAGGCTGATGAGACATTGGTGAGACAATGCTTTGACATAACAACTTCCCACTGAAATAATGCTTTTAGGTATGAAATCCCACATATTCAAAGTAGATCAGGCTAAGCACTATTCCAATACAGTGTCAAACTTAGAGGAGTCCCTCCTGCAGCCTGTGCCCTGATGGAGTCACAGCTACAACGAAGTGAAGGAATGATGTTTTCACAGCTGCGTTACTTCTGCTAAAGGAGAAACTTCATCAGCTGCCAATAACAATGAGGTACTCATTTAGAGACAAAAGGGTCAACAGATAGAACAGTCTGGTGGTACAGCTGTAAACACAACAAAAATGAATGGTGATGGTAAAACTGACTTGAGCACATGAGATTTTCAATCAGCACCAGGTTTTTTGAGTTTAGTACTTCAAGAACATGGAATAAGGACTCTTTTGCTTTTCCCAAGTGTGCTATGTGTATTAATAAATTTGTGACCTAAAACAGCAAGTGTGCTGGTATCTGAATCTTGATAGTCAGACTTACCATGGTAAAAACTTAACTTCAGAGAAACAAGCCTCAAAAATTCAAGTCTCCTAAGAACATTATGATAAAGAAAGAAACTTCTTTAATGCCTGCCTGACTGCAGACTTTGAGGTCACTGGAAGGTACCACGAACGAAATCACTCTTGATGATGCAGTAAAAACAAGGTCTTTCTACTAATGGAAAAATAAAGTAGTTAGACCATATGAGCCCAGCAAACGTTTGACTGTTTCCTGAAAAAACACCAATTACAGTCGCATTTACATTAGAGAAGGAGCAATGATTTAACAATAAAAATGAGTTAAATAATAGAAGTGCTAATTGAAGTCTTACCTGCATGCTGTAGCTAACCACTGTAGTTATTGATGTACTAGAGTCTCTGAGCACTTGCAGACTGATTAAAGTTGTCTTCTTATGAGCCACAGCAAAGCGAGATCCCACAGCAAAATACACCAAACCGCGAGGAGCATCGCTTTCAAGGACTGTTATAAAAGCAAACCTGGCACTGCTGTCCAATGCAGCTCCTGTGCCCACAGCATACAGCTCAACAAAAAAAAATGTTTCAAATTCAGGTACCTGTAAACAAGAGATTATTTCCATATCATTGTAAGGCCTTTTAATTACTTGCAGCTTTAAAAAACAATGTATACATTATTTTGTATTCACAATGGATTACTTGTACTAACAGTTACGACAAGTACACTTCTTGCCCTAGTGTGCCCTTTTGGCCAAGAAGGCCAATGACATCCTGGGGTGTATATAAGAAGGGTGGTTGTAAGGGCAGAGAGGTTCTCCTGCCCCTCTGCTCTGCCCTGCTCACACCACAGCTGCAATCTTGTGTCCAGTGCTGGGCCCTCAGCTCAAGAAGGACAGGAACTGCTTGAAAGAGTCCAGCAGGGCCACAAAGATGATGGAGGGAGTGGAGCATCTTCTGCTGAGGAGCGGCTGAGGGAGCTGGGGCTCTTGAGCTTGGAGCAGAGGAGACTGAGGGGTGCCCTCATTCATGGGGATCCATTTGGAAAGGGCAGTGTCAGGAGGAAGGAGCCAGGCTCTGCTCTGGGATGGCCAATGCCAGGACAAGGGGCAATGGTCCCAAGCTGGAGCACAGGAGGTTCAAGCTGAAGATGAGGCCAAAGTTTGTGAGTGTGAGGGTTCTGGAGCATGGCCCAGGCTGCCCAGAGAGGTTGTGGAGTCTCCTTGTGTGGAGACACCCAAAGCCCTGGCCGTGTTCCTGTGTGACTGCTCTGGTGATCCTGCTCTGGCAGGGGTTGCACTGGGGGAGCTTTCCAGGGCCCTTCCAACTCCTCACATTCTGTGATTCCTGAAATGTGTAATAAGTATGACAAAGTATAGATAATGATGCTGCAGCAGGCACCACTCTGTTATGTGTAATAATGACATCTCAATTATTTGCATGGAACGTATACTACCTGTATTGTGACTATAAATTTGCCATAAAATCACTCTTTAAGAGTTTTCCAGATTATGGAGATACATAGTTGTATGTTTTGTGAGGAATTTCTCTTTGACTTTATTTCTGCCTTACAAAAAGGCATGTACACACATATTTACCTGTGGAAAAAACTGCACAGAAGTTTAAACATGCAGTTTTGAATCTGTAAATTTTTGCTGTATTCCAGTATTGAATTCCGGCAAAGTTTTAAAAAATGTTTTACATAAAGCCTTGGTGCTTGTACACTAACATGTTTATATATATTTTTACAAGCAAATCTCACTAGATGTTAATGCTTAACTGAATTTATCCAGAACCACAACGCCTAGAGATACTACCTGGTAGACTTTCTGTGAGGTTTACGATATATAAAAATCATGTGTTGGTCTGGAAATACAAGCTACTGAATTTTAGTGTTCGTATATCAAAGAATTAGTCTTGTAAAACCTACAAACTTACTGCTTGTTTATTGAAAATAAGCTATATTAAATATATTCAATATTCTTAATATGTTGAATATTAAATTAATGTGAATATAGTAAATATTAAATATCAATATGACATTCATCTTTGATTCTGTACCTATTATACAGACAGAACATGTTTAGATTACTGACATTTCAGGAATAATTGGAAATATGTCAACTTAACCTATTACATGCACTTATGATGCTGCAAACTTGGAAAAAAAATTCTTTACAAGGCAACAGCATTACAACAAAAAAGATGATAATTTAAAACTGATTTTTTATTAGTAAACAGAGCTTTCAGTTTCAGCTCTGGACTTCTGGAAATTCTGCTTTAATTCTAGGAAAAGCAGGATTCAGCTCTTAGCTAAAGAAGTCAGTGCAACTGACTGTAAAAAATTTCAGAACATATTCCATAAAAAATGTAAAATATTTACTGAATGCATTTATTGCTTCATCCTTTTGCTACTAATTTTATAGCTATTTTTTGGAAGAAGAATTGGAAGAAGTATCAGGAAGTACTAGAGAGGTTAAATAGCATATATTTTTAATTGGTCTGTTGTTAAGTAATTCTTTAAATGGCACGATCTTGACTACACGATGACAGGCACAGATTTGCTGCAGTGCCGTTGGGAACTTCAGCCTTCCCTTAGCTTTGTGGCAGCCGCCTGTGCTTCGAGTGGGACAACTGCGTGTCCCTGCAGCTGTCATTAAACAACGATGCTGCTCCTCTGTGCTAAACAGGTTCAAAATCCCCGCTCACCCAGCGAGGGAGGCTGTGCCCCACTCGTGTGTATGTTTTATTCATTGGCTCTGTAATTCAAATATAGCATCTATGATGAGGAAGAAAAATGGTCCTCTTACTGAACTGAGAGAATGCACCCTGTTCCCCAGTGGGAAATCGCTGTATCTCACATCCTACGTCTTGCATTATTTTTTAGAATGTAGTCAGAAAAAACAGGGAAACCTTCTCAACCTGTCCTTTTCTATTCCCCTGACCTTTGCCATTAGCCTGGCTGTTAGGAAAACTTACTGTAAAGTTTCAAACTCTCCAGTCCAAAAGAATGACAAACAGTAATCCTTCCTTTCTTCCGGGACTGCTCTAACCACTAGATGCTCACACAAAAATATTTTTTCTCCTTCTATTTTCAATAAAAATGACTGAATGCTGTGCTTTGTGTTAACTCAATGATGGGCTGCATTTCTGAGTGCCAGCTGGGCCTCTCGAGGCACTTAGGCTTAGGCAATATCCAAATGCCAAGTGGCTTCAGTGGATGATGGCTGCTGAGCTGAACCCTGCTGCTGACAGGCGGGATGTCCACAGCGACAGATTTTTAGATGCTCAGAGGTTTCTACGCAGCTTTGTGATCAAGTAGAATTTTCACAGATCACTGTGCTAGATGTAGGCATGTAAAATTATGCATAACTTGCAATAATTTAATATTTTGTTGTTGAATGAGGTGCTATTACTTACAGGATATATGCTTTCCATAAACCATCCTAAGAAGCACTTTGATAGATGAAAAATTTACAGTGTTGAGGACAAGAGTCCAGTATATGAATACACAACTCACTGAAATAACTCCATTCTTTTTTTCTTATTGTTGTATAAAAATCTGAGATCTGCAATTTACTTTTCAAGTTAAATACTCATCTCCTTCCCAAATATTTACCAGTCACTATGGAGGTAGTAGAGGCCTATAAATAAACGTGTCTGCAGAGGAACTGAGCAGATGACAAGTCCAATCTTCCAACTGCGTCCCACACACCAGTTCCTCTGGATCAGAGGGGTTTTTCTCACCTTGATAAACTGCAATTCCACACCATAGTGCTGTACCCAAATGAGCAGTAATTACTTACATTATCTGGTTTTATTTCAATGGAGATGTTGCACATTGTTTGACCCGCCATGCAGGTAGTGGCTCCCAGCACAGACACAAGCTCTTTCTCCAAATTCACGCCATCCTTCAGAAGAACAACAGCAGTTTTATTAAAGGTCGCACGCCAAAAGATCTCCACATCTTCAAAAGCCCTGTAAGCACATCAAAAGAGGATACATGTACTGAAGGAGAGCACTATTGCTTTAGCAAGCATAAACCACAGAGGTAGCATAAACTTTATGTTACTATTCAAAGCTTATCACTAGGGAACAAACTGCTTTAAGATGAAGCATTCTCGCTTTTTATTTAAATTCCTTCCTCTAAAATCTGTTTAGACTACCAAAAAAGTGACACAGGATGAAAATAAAGCAACTACAAACAGCCAGATTCCTCTCAATTTTCGTTTCAGAAAACATGAGATTAGCTGAAAAAGAGGCACTCGTGCTTGGAAGACAGGAATGTGTCTCAGTACTTTCCTAGAAACTACAGTAAACATTTGCCTGGAAAGCCAGGCAGAATTTGTCTTTCCTTTAAGGAACCTAAAGTATTTGAGTACATGTGATTAAAGTACACGTAAATGTGCAATATATATGTGCTAATGAGAAAAAACCAGTATCTGTATGAGTGAAGACATAAGCACAGTACTGACACTTAGGTATCTTAATTGCTCATTTTAGAGTTCATACCTACATTATTTTACACAGGGAGATGAGAATTTGAATCACACCTTTGGCAGTGCAAATACTATACACTAAGTAAAATTTACTCACACTTGCTGCCCTATTGCATGAATTGTAAAATATTTGGGTTTTTTTCTGTTTCTGCTTTGTAACAGTACAGTGACAGACCTAATCACATTCACAACTTAAAAGCCTACTTGCCAAATTCTGTGAAGTTATTAAAGGAGCTGAAAGGCAAAGATTTACTGTGAAACTCTATTAGAACTTCATCCACTAACAGCACTGCCTGTGATTCAATACAGCACAGTGTAGCGAGGGCATTTGAATCAGCTGCTGCCTGCACCTGTTTGGTTGCCTTGCGACAATCAGCAGCACCTCTCTGTTTTCTGAGTCTTCATCGAGTACCAGACCGCTCTGTACTTCTGGAACAAATCCCAAAATGCCATTGTGGAGATCACTTCCTATACATAAAAAAAGTCCATAAAAGCAATCAGCAAGAAAGTTAAGCTGAGATTAAGTTATAATTTCAATGTGGATAACTGCTAAAAAAGTATAAACTAGGTATCAAAATGCTGTAAAGTACCAGTTAAGGATGCCTCAAGAAAATGTATTTTAATCTTTCTATTCTTAATTTACACCCCATACCTACAATTTCAAATACTGGCATTTCTAAATTTTCTTTTAACCAGTAGAAAAAGTATTTTAAAAGTAAATTCCTTACTGAAGTTCTGGCACCATCTATGCACATAACCTTGTATTTTCAGCAGCATTCAGCAAAATGACTGAATTCTGTGTCCCTTGACTTCAAAAGACCAGTGTTACAGCAGTCCAGAACAGTGTCAAAAACCCTGAGTATAACACCCTTTGGAGATACAACTTCAACTATATTATTTTATGTTTACCGTAACTATTAAAGCGTAGTCTTTCTGAACAGAAATGGGCCTCAGCATAATCCTAGATGGACATAGTAGGATATGGGATAAAGATGGGATCCAAGAGACAGCTTTCTTATTCATCCCACCCATAAAGTTGTCGAGCACATTAATCTTCCCAAATTCAGCTTTCCTTCTGCATCTTTAATTCAGTGTGGGGAACTAGGGAGCTGCAAATACTGCATTGCTCTCATGAGAATGTAAATAACTTCAGCAAAACAGCAGCAGAGGAAAAAAAATCAGGGTTAATGAGAGGAAACTAGCGTCTCCACAGCGTCCCATTAAATCTTGCTTCTAAATGGTATCTGCTTTACAGGTAGTGATGGCTTTACTCTGGAGTTGGGAAGACAATCTAGTTCCAACATATTAAATATCAATATATAATACTGAAGATTAACAGATACTTTGTGCATGCACTAATATTTAACCTGTGCTACCTCTCTACCTATACAATTAATTGCAGATACATGCTTTGACCCTTCTCCTTAGTTCAAGGTGTTACCTGATCTTCCTTTATGTACTCATTGCACTCAAGGTGTAAGTCTAGAACATGTTAATACACTTCTGGGGACTCAATACAAGTTCAAATTCCAGCCTGTGCCTATGCACAACCCTTCAGTTAACATACAGGCAACTGGTGACTTGCATGGCGAATTCTAGAGATGATGCACATGAAGAGAACATGTGTTTTCTATGATCTTTGCTTGTACACATGATTTTGGTTGGTGCCCACACTCATCCAACGGCACAGCTTACTCCTGGTTTGCAATACGTACCTTGTTTTGTTAAGACTAGGTAAATACACAAAACTTCCAGTAAATGTTGGGCCTTACATATAATTTTCTTCATCAGCCTAAACTTCCCAACTTGTTGCTGAAACTTAACCTTACGGCAGCTAAATTCTGCAGTAATACTCAACTGTTAAATCTGACAGATATCTAAAAGCTAAGGGAAATTGGAGCTCTGACATAACCTTCTCACATTCACCTGCAGTGACTGAAAGAAGAATCCTTCCCTGATGTCTATGTAAGCCCATTCCTTTCCTTCATCCCCAGAAGCAGAGCATGACTACACTGCAGCTATGAACTGTATAGTAGAAAAGAACAAATCCAGAAACCAGTTCTTATACTTAGTACCAGCTTCATACAATGTAAACGTGAGAAAACAGCAAAATAAAACAAAAAAGCCTGCAATGCTACCACATCTGCAAGAAAAACACTCAGGTTTAGCCTTTTCCCTTCATGAAGTAGAACAGTAGAACAGTGAACAAGAACAGAGACATACAGCATCTACAAATGTATTTTGAGCTACGTTGCTAAGGGACGCATAGCATGGCAGGCTCAGTGAATTACATGTTTCCTATGAACTGGAAAACTCCAGATTTGGGAATACAATACCCTATTATCAAATAGAATTCCAACGTTCGTATGAAAGTTGGTATGAGAACATACAGCTATGTTATTTAATTCAAACTCATTTACTAATTTTCTGGGGAAAACGTATTACCTGCAATAATTATTGTTGCAAAAGCAGTAAATCCATATTCATCCTTTTCTTGCACAATCTGAGCTCCATGTTCAGGATCTGAGAGATAAACATAGAACAATTCCTGTCCTTCAGGCTCATCATCATCAAAAATTTTGATGGACACCTTGCTTTCTGTTTCTCCATCCAGCAAAGTCAGGGAGATCGACTGCTCCTCAAAATCTTCTCCTTCCATGGCCCATGTGAAGTTTGATTTTCCATGAACATGTCCAAAAGGATATGAATCTACTCCTCTCTGTGCACTCACTCCCCCAAAGGTTTTAACGGTTACTGCAATATCACCAGTAAAACCCTTGGTCCTTCTGATATGAAGTACCGCTGTGTTGGGGGTACTGCTGTCTGCATCTTCTTCAACATAAACAAGCTCTGGCCCCACACTAAGTATGCCATGAAGAATATCATTAGCGAGGATATTGACTGCTGCCACACTGAAAGCTGGGTTCAGACGTGGGCTCCAGGCAGGATCCACAGGTCGAACATCCAAAATTTCCACAGCAGTCAAATTTACGAAGAAAAATTCCTCTATTTCAGACACGGTGTCATCAACTATCGATATTTCTATCTCAGCGCTTGTCTGAAAACGTAAAAACACAAGCTCTCCATTGTAGATGGGTATGAAGTCCTCTAGCGGTTTGGCACTTCCTGGAATGGTCTGATACGTCAATTTAGTGAGATTACTTTGAAAACCAAACAATCTCTGGATGTGCAGTGTGACTGCCTGAATATCTTCTTCAACTGAAACAGTTCTCGAGTTAAGAGCAAACTGGAATATCCCCATTGGCTCAATTTCAGCTATCGTAAATCCTGATCTGAAACAGAAAATACATCAAAGTTGAGATATCTCAAGTAGGAGACAGGAAGCATGGAAAGTAAACAACCCAGGCAGAAAGATTTCCAGCAAACAATCAATGATGGCTGTAAGAAAGTGGATTAAAATCATAGCAAAAGAAGAAATAGTAATCATACAAAGCAAGATATAAAGAAGTTCCCTGAAAAAAGTTTTTGTGATGAGTGGATCAAACTGCCCTCCAGAGACATAAAGCATCCTGAGCCAGCACAGGATACAGAGTAAAGGATAAATAAAATAAGGTCTTCCTGAGAAAATGGTGAGGCATTTTCAGAGCATTTCTTGTTTAATTTTACTTATTTAAAATAATGTTTGTTTTCTAAGGACACCTAAATATGGAATTTTAGGGACACTAGGTAAAACTGTTAGAGCCGACTTATTCTTCATCTCCCTGTCTGAAACTGTTGATCTTGGTTCTTCATTTTCTTAACCATCTCCATCATTCCTGACACATTCTAGGCACCCTGGGTATCAGTGATATGAAATAGACTGGAACTGGAGAAGAGCCTCAGATCTGATCAGGTCTGCAGTACTGACACATGTTTCCACCTAAGACAAGACATGCAAGGCTGTTAAAGAAGGCATTACAACTTACTAGCTGCCTACAATTTAACAGGGATTTGTATAAGGTGTGTGCCTATACACTGGTCATAATTCTTACAGCACTTGTGCGACTCAAAATCATAAGACATATCCTTACCTCAGGTGAGCCCCACCAGACACATTGCTGTGCACTGCTGTTAAAGTGATGGCAAATGACTCATGTTTATCTAGGCTTGGAGTAGCCTTAAAGGAAATTATTTTACTTTGCTCACCAGAGGAAAATACAACAGTACCTGAAATAAAAGAGAGAGGGAGAGAGAGTGAGAGAGAGCACAAGTCAAAATCAATAAATTGGAGTCCTCTTTTTACCCCAGAATGTGCTGAAATAGGGACTTTAATCACAGCTCAACTGCATTTAGGAAGAAGAAATCTGCATCATAAGGGTCTTTCCTATATGAAGCTGTCATTCAGGGGCACAGCATTGTGCCTGCCTCCCAGACAGGTATCTGTGAAGCTCAGTTCTTATTTGTCACAAAATAAACATAGCCATTACAGGTAAAAATTAGACCACACAAATTCATTCTAATGACTCTTCACCAATAAAGGATCCATGCAGGGGCACAAATAACTACAAGGTTGTACCATCACTTACGCAACCTACATAGCTGTGCATAGACAAGAACCTACCAAACGGAGGAGAAATATTTCCTGGCGGAGCAAAGTCAGCGGTTAGGTCTGGTGGGTATCCTGAAATCCAGCTAACGATTACAGAGCCATAGACCCCTTTTCTGGTTATGACGGCCTGGCCTGTCCCTGCTACAATGTCTGTAAGTCGTAAAATCACAGATTCAAAGCCAACCTGCGGAAACATAATAGATTTTGTTACAGAAAATGGAATAAAAATGGGCAATAACATACGTGAAAACGTACTGTGTTTTGTGTAATAGGTATTTTACAATAATTATGTGTGCATGTAGATGCATTTTAGATTTCTGAGAATTAGATCTCAGGGAAAAGGAATCATTGTGACTGACATTTCAGTACTAGGAACACACAATCTAGCATTTGGTGTTTATTGTTTGAAAGAAAAACAAACCAACCTGCCTTTAATGCTCACAAGCCACAGCTCTAGTACGAGATAAATATATATACATATATATACACACACAGACAGGTTTAAAATACATTATTAACTGTGTATCCAGTGAAAAGTTGTTGCCACATGACTTTGTTCACAAAATTATTCTTGATAGCATGATCTACTTTTCTTTGAGCAGCAAGTTGGACCGAAAGGGTAATTCACGTATCAAGCAATCATAAATGCATATACAACAGTAAACAATGTTTACAGAAAGATCATTTGAACTTAATTCAAAAACAAATTAAAAGCAGAACAGTGATTCAAGACAATTAGAAACATTAAATAAAAACTTGAATACAATTTAGAAGATAAAAACTCAGTGTGCTATTGCCTTTGCCTGACATTCAAGAAGGAACCTGTAGTGCATATACCATTTCAGAATAAGTAAGTTCTCTTTTCTCACTCTCCTACAAAGTAGATAAATGGAAGATTTCCCACTTAGTGATTAGCAAAAAAGATATTGTCAACTCTACTGAAAACTAGCATGACCTCCATCTCTTTTCATACATAATACTGCATGCTTACTGTTACCTACTTTGAGGCTGATATACTTAAAGGAATAATATTAGTTTAATAATATTAGTCCAGAATTAGTTATTTTCCTTTTAAGTCTCAGAACTTCAAGTAAATAAAAGTATGAATTAACCATAATATTTACACTATATACATTTCACAGATGAAGAGACATTTTCAAGCTGTATTAACGCATTTCTATAATAATTTGTATGAGAGAGAACTCCACTCATATGGAGTACAAGTTGTAACTGGAAAAGCTGAATTCTTATAGAGGCTTTCCTCTGTAATGAAGTGTACCTTCTGTGGTATAAAAGTCAACTGCAGCCAGTCGACTGACCTGTGAATTGGCAGCGTCCTCAGGAACAAGCAGAAGAGCTGACTTCGCTTTCCCCAATATTTTAGGCACTTCTTTGGCACTTTCGCTCACCAGGCTTACGCTAGTCAGTTCCAGAGTAAAATTCAAACCCAGCAAAAGACATGCCTTTGAGAGAAAGTAAATAATAAGGTAGAAACCTAATTTCACTAAAAACACGGTATCTATCAGTTCAAAGAATTAAGCAGCAGAGCAATCTGCAGATTTTGTTCTACTTGCATGCAGAAAGCAGTATTTTCAAGACAAGTGTTTCGTTGATTGTGTTTCTTGGAAGAAATGCAGATAAAACATCAATATTGTGAATGTGATCTACTAGCAGTTTGTTGGAATGTGACTCTGTAGAGCAACTACTGCAATTTTAATAAATTGTATCTAACACAGTGAGTCTTAGCTTGATTTTAATCCCTAGGATTTAAAAGCTGCAAAAAGGGTGCAAGGCTGTAGTAATAATAACAAACAACCAGGGAACACAGAGAAGTGAAGGTAAATTTCTCTGCTGCCTCATGAGTCAGCACTAGCAGATGAACATTTACAATCCAAAATGGAAACTCGAGAAAACATTTTCATACATACAGTAATAAAATATTGAACTGACAGTAACAGAAAGCAATGATGGAAGGAAAAACTGAATATTTGAACACATGCACAGCAGTGATTTTGCAATTATTTGAAAATGTGATAGTTAAACCAATTTCTATTCCATAAATAGGAAATTCATGATACTGAAACTCTCTTTTCTGTGGATACTTCTTCACAGTGGATACTACTGAGAGTTTAGTATCTTATTCCTGCATATTCGTACTGTGATAAACACAAGAGGAAACAACAGATACCAGAGGAGTTAAAGGATAATGCAGACCTGGTTGCTTATTGGCACTCTTTTCTCTCCAAAACTGGCACCATCTTCAACTGTGAGGTATCCCACCTCATTCTCAGGCTCAATTAGTGCTTCTTCATAATGAGATATGATATGGTACTGGACGATCACTTCTCCAAACGCTCCAGCATGCCGAGTCACGTTGATTTGAACAAAGCGGTCCAGGTTTCTCTCTACTATCACTGACTGCTGATCAGAGTACAGGGCAAACACTCCATGGGGATCATCATTTGCAAAAACATTGAACTTTGAAATTCTCTTCTCTTGGTCTAAATCTGCTCCACCTTCTACTGAAGTCAGCTGCACCATGTAGTTTTCATCCAGCTCTGGAACATCATCAGGTAGGAGGTGGATAATTATCTCAGCTGTGCTTTGCTGGTCAGCAATGACAACAGACCCCTCTGTCCTCAGAAAGTCACCTGTGATGTCAGATTCACTGCAAATTTCCCAGTAAACCTGGGAAACACACAAAAGAAAGAAGAATTACCCACAGAGCCGGAAACTTTCCTATTCAGGGTTCAGTAGAGACAGGATATGGAATTGATTGGTTCTAAGTTGGTAAAATAGAAATAGTTTTAGGTATGCATAGCAATAGGCACACAGACGTACAAAGGGGTGTGTTGCTCCTCTCACAGTACTATGAATGTAAAGATTTCCTTTGCAGATTTAAAACTATGTGAAAACTCTGAACCATTTAAAAAATATATTTCTTTTTTTAATATCAAGACATCCTTGCTGTTTTGACTCTTTCCAAGATTCCTCACATTAGAAAAAGGTGAGGAATTCTCATTGAACACAGCAGATGCTTTTATTATTTTTTTGTTAGTTGGTTTGTTTAATTAAATGAATAACTTGAAAAGCTGGCTTCTAAACAACGTTAGGTAAAAAGCAATGGGAGTGATGGTTCCAAATAGCCTGGTTCTTACCTTTAAGGATGCCTGGAAAAAAGCAAATTGTGACAATCTCAAAGCTCACATGTAAGTGTGCTCTGTTCTCCCATCAAAAGCACAGGGGGAGAGGGAGAAAGAAAGAAAAAAAAGCACTGCAGTTCTGTTTTAATTTCTTTCCTGATTGGAGGAGACTGAATCTGACTCTCCAAACCAGAGTTATGAGGGGTGAGCCCTTGCTAAATACAGTCTGATAGGTAAAATTTCAAAAATTAATTTGAGAAACAAGTAATTGAAAGGCACAGAAAAATATATTCCTCCCTGCATTGAAACTGAGGATGATTTCACATTATAGAGTTCATTAGGAAAAGAGGAGGGATACCGTTATGTTTCCCAGAGTGCCTTGAATTCGCCTGACAAACAGTGTTATAATCTGTGGCCCTTCCTCTGCTGATGGTTCTGTGTAGTTATTCTCAGTTAACGATTCAGGAGCAAACTGTACAATCCCATTGGGATCACCAAACTTCTGTATCTGTAAAAAAATAAACAAAAAAAATTTTTAAAAAATCAGAAATGTAGGGTGAGTTTTATTCTTCAAACCATTGAGATTTTCATTGCTAGACACTACAGGGCATGGATATATCAGTTCTTTCTACCAAGTCTTCTTCTCTTAAGAAGATCCAACAGTACATTAGTAGTTAGAATTGACACTGAGAGAATAAAAATATCAACCCAGCAGAGTGGACCATCAAGGTGTGAAAAGGGAGTGACACCAAACACACGTGGATCAAGACTGTTATATGAAATCTATAGGTAACTTGCTCTTTAGTGAGAAAACCCTACAATGATACATAAGTTTAAGCAAGAGCTAAGTTGAAGAGGAGTCAAAATATGATGATGTCAATAAATATGGGAAGTTTTCATGCATGTATTAATAAAAGTATTACATGTAAAGAAATTCAGGGAATGACAATGATTCTGTCCATTGAGTTGAGCTTCACTTTAAATTGGTCAATTAAAAATTTAAAAATCTTCTAATATTATCAGTTTGTAAACTCAAAGTATTGTAAATATTTCCTTAGTTGCAGAGGAATAATTTGCCTTTGACAACTTCTGCCTTCTCCCACACATTTCCGCATTTCTCTTTCTCTGCAATAGTCAGACTCTCTCTTTTCACTTATATAGGATAGCTGGAGCAGAAGAAGAGGTCAAGAACAGAGGAACAACAAACTGACATTTAGAAATGAAGACCCAATCCCTGCTCTCTCCAAAGACAACCACAGAAATCTGCAAATAATAGGGTCAGGTCAGGGGTTACACACCAATTTTTACTGACAGATTCTTTGCCTTCCTTTTTAAGAAGTGAAGCTGTAACAATGCACCTAAGTAGTACAAGGGATGAGAAGGCCCAGTTACAAACTATGCAGTAACTGTTAATTTTTAAAATCTTTGCAGGAGAAATACCAATATCAATAGAGATGTCAGAAGAAACAAAAGCAATAATGACTTACTATTAGTGTGATGTTGCTGGCCTTAGGATCTATTTCTGTTTCACCTTTCATAAGGCGGAGTCTAATAATGAAGATCTCCTGCACTTCAACTTCTTCATGAGGATAGATTTGTAGATTAATAGCTCTCAGACCTTCTTCTCCTTCTCCAAAATAGAATGATCCGTTCACAGGGTCACCAATGTCACTGTTCAGGGGAGGTAAAACCTCCTCTGAATTAGGTCCCAAGATGTCCCAGTTTATCTGTGAAGATACCGGTTTCAGATGTAGCGTGATGATATAATATATATTAAATAGCCTCCCAGGGGGAGAAATGACAGAGCACCACAAGTGACATAAAAATTATTGTACCTGGTAACTACCTATATTTGAATCTTGGCTGTTAATACAGAATACAAAATATTTATAATTGATTCTACGCATGCAAATACACAATCCTTTGCAAAAACAGGCATGGTAAATTACAAATGAAAATTTTGAAGTGTTAGTTAGCCATAGTGCCAGTTTATGAAATTCTAGGTATCAGTGATAGAAAAGAAGAGAAACTGAGATTTCTTTAGCACAATACAGGAAACACACAGGCCAGTTTCTATTTTTCTCCCTATCATGATTTTTTTAAGGTCCCCATATGAGTAACTTGTGACCAAAACCATTCCCTGTGAAGTGTGATATCAACACAGAAAATGAAAAATATTTTCTTAAGAGTCTGCAGTAAAAGCTTTGAATTCTTCAAATGACGACTCATACTTCTTCAGCCTGATTAAAAGCTAGAATATTTTCAGTGTTTCCCACCAATTACTTGCTTTTGAGAAAGTAATAACCAGCAAAAGTTTATTTTATCCATTTTTTTATGCATTTTATCTATTATTTTGTCCATTTTAATTGTTTTGCAGTCTTCTCAAATGACTTATATAAAAAGTCAAATATGACCAAAGTGATTTTTCTGTGTGGAGGATGAGCTGATGGCCCTTACTGCCAATCTTACAGTCATTTGTCAAGACTATGAAAGGCCCACCTTGGTTCACATTTATACCTTCAGTAGTATGTATAGAGTAAAGAAAAATATCTAGGTGACTCTCATTAAAGAATTAGCTGAAAAAAAATGATCAGCTTTAGGAAGTAATTCAATGGAATTAAATTAAATTAGTAGTGGTGCATAAAATTAACCTTATTTTTGATGGGATTAGAGCTAGTTCAAAAGAAAGTACACCAGACCACAATAAAAGACAAAAATCAGGAGGACAAAGAGAAAATCAAAAGGGTAGCAACATTTTCTGTTATACCGCAACTCATGCTTAATGAAAAGCCACAATTATACAATTAAAATTCAGTCCCAAAGAAGCTCCCGAAGGAAAATGCAGGAGCTTTTTGACCCAGCCTCTGGAAAACGTTCACCCTTTGGCAACCAGGGCCCACCTGTGTCTCCCCGAACAACCGTCCAGTCCTTTCCAGCACCAGGGACACCGCCATGGGGGTGTCGGGGTTGGGAAGAATAATTCGGCTGTGGTTGAGAAATCGGACGATGCCCAGGGGGGAGTCGCTTTTAGCAATGGTGACCTGGCTCACTAGGTGGAGCCCGAGGACTGCTCCACCAGTGGCTCCCGTCAGCTGGATTTCAAACTGCTCTGCAAATTCACTGCACGGGAAAAGAAAGAGAGATCCTGAGATATCCGGGGAAAAAAAATAATAATTAAAAGTATAATGCAATCATGCATCTAACTGGATGTGTTTAAAGGTATACAGAAGTCATCAGTGTAAGCATATGACAAACAGAAGATTCCTCACATTTTAACAGAATGGTGATGTCTGAAATAAAAATATAGTTCTATTTTCTACTCATGTTAAATTTTAAAAAATACAGCAAAATATTTTACTATTCTCAGCAGTACTATTAACATCCAAAATTTCTGATAATCAGCTTAATTAAAATAATTTGTTTACACAGAAGAACTATGAAACTCTAATATAGCTTCTTTTTTCCTCTCTTTAAATTTAGGTGATTTCTCCGCTCAGCAGAAATTTGTTTTTCAATTCCAACTCTACACACAGGCATACTGCACATTTTAAAAAAGGACTTCTCAGAAGTAAATTAGTGAATAAACATCTGAAAAATTAATTACCTCTCTTCATCATCTATAATAGAGATATAAATAAAAGTCTGGTTCTGGCCATGGTGAAAAATGACAGAATTATTGTGGATGACATAGTCAACACCATCAGGAAGTGCAGAAATACTTCGAGAAAGAAAATCAGCTGTAACATAGCCATAAGTTCCACGCTTTCTCACAACAGGAATCACGATTAATCCTGCATCCTCTTCCACTGCAGGAATAATTGAGAAGAAGTTATTTTATTTCAAAATTCACACTGCAGCCACAGACTTATCTTCTAAACGACAGTGAAACCTCAAGGTAAACTTACCCTCCAGAAGGATATACTGTGGATCAAATTCTATGATGCCTTCTGCATTATCACTTTGTGCAATAGTAACTCGTACTGTGGAGAGATTTCCTATTATTGGAGGCTGATCCATCTGTAGACCATTTTCTTTTACAGTAAAATCAAATCCACTTGCAGGAACAGATAAAAGAAAATTACACAAAAAATTCTCGTGACAGTATTAAGATGCAGGTATGACAATTTGTAAATTACCACAAGTACTTTTACCTTCTGACTGTTATCACCAAAGACTTATTGGTCACACTTTTTCAAACTACTATATATGCAAAAACAGGAGTTTATTCACAGAAATGTGTACCTTTCATTTTTTCTTTTTCATTTTATCTTCTTCTTTGAATGACATGCAAATTGACAATTTGTACACCATGTATGGATTTCCAGCTTAAATAAATCTTAATCAGCACAATCTTTATAGCAATGTTAATAGAACCAGGTCCCCCATACATCCAATTTCTATTATGATTATTATTAAGCTGTCTTAAGAAATTTTACAGTTAAACAGCTGTAACCAGTAGTGCCTTTGTGCAGGCAGATCAGATTCCAAATAGAGTTTGTTCTTCTGCTTGTAATCAACCAACTCAGAATTTTATCTTTACCTTCCTTGGAGTTCCACTTTAGTAATCATCACTGAAAAGTCTTCGGGGCCTTCAGGAAAGTCATCGTCATGAATTTCAACCAAAATAATTTTACTCTCCTCGTGTGGTTCAAACAACAGCTCCCTTACTGTGGGAGTGAAATCAATTCCCTCCTCTGCAGTCCCATTTATTATCTGAAACCAAAGACGCACTTTGCCATAGGATCCCCTGGAACGCACAACAGTGATGTTAACCTGAGGGAAAGAAGACACTTTCTTTAAAAAAATGGTTTTGTTGTTGTGTTACAAATGCCTTTAGGAGACTGTTCCAAAGGCGTCTTTTCAATGGTTCTGTCAGGTAATAACAACTGGCTTTAGTAAGTACAGAGTACCCACAACTTAGCAGATAACCTTCTTTCTCAGAGTATTAAAAATCTACAAAATCCTCAGACAGCCATTCTAGAGACTGTGCTATGATAAACGTAGAGCAAATATTTGATTTATTGTTTTTTCTACAGTTTGTAGTGCCAAAATACTGATATTTATCAATATTTTACATAAGAAGGAATTTTAATCTAATACCCATTTTTCTTCTTCTGTTGTTTGCAACAGTTCCCGTGAAAATGTAAACTCTCCATATGGAAAATCACTGGCGGCCATGGTAATATTTGCTATGCTGTTAGATTCATTTACGAGTCCTCCATCGCTGATTCCAGTTAGTTGAAACTGATAGTAACGCCTCTCCTCAGGTTGGTTGTCATCTACAGCCTGGGGAGGAGAACCAATGAAAGCTAACAGGATTTAAACCATTTCCAGGGAGAGAGTTGTAACTAATTTCTAACCAAGACACTAACTAAATAAAAGGAAGTACTTTTAACAGCTACTGGTGTAAAATTTCTCAGGTACCTGTATCAGAACAACTGCTGCAGACTGCCTATCTCGCATTGTCAAGGTCCCTGATGTCTCAATAAATTCTGTGTGATGAGCAGGTGTTATATTCCAATATATCGTCACCTCACCAAAAACCCCTGGGCCACGTATCAGGCTGCAAGTAAGAACAGAAACACAGATTTTATTTTCTACCTTTAATGTTTAATATCCAATCCAGAGGCAGACAGTATATCATATTACTGTGATTTTAGATTTTAGAAGTGATAACAAAATGCAGCACTCGAGAAATTCTTGCCAAATGTGGCATTTTGTAGCTTTTGAAACTCAAGTTGTTGTCCTTCTCTTTGGAAAAACGAGTGATGTACCCACCTGATAAGAGCAGTTCCATTATAATTTCCTGAAGGTTCTCCAATCAGGACATGCTGGGATGAATGTGCTATCCCAACCACCCCAGCAGCTCCTTCATCACCCACAATAGTGATCATTGCAACACCTATGAAAAGAACAAATCTTCTCATGGTAAATGAAAACTAACTAATGAGCTAACTGGTGTAAATTTTGTGACACGAGTGCTTAAGCACTGGCTTCCCAGAGAGCCCATGGAATCCCTATCCTTGGAGATATTTAGAATTTGAGTGGACAAGGCATTCAGTGACCTGATCTAATTGTGAAGTGTCCCATTCCTTGAGCAGTGTTTTCGGCCAGATGACTCCCTGGATGGTCCCTCACAAATGAAATTATCCTATGATCCTTACAGGCTTGCACCTGGCTTTGGTTTTTGCTTCTTTTTGTTAAAGAATTATTTATGGAGAATGCTAACTATCTGAACACTAAAGTCTACATCAGCAATTCATTTAGAATGAAAAATTATGATCTAAATTATCTTTGGTTTCTTCAGAGAAGGAAACAGCTTAGGAATCACAGAATCCCAGGATGTCAGGAGTTGAAAGGGCCCTGGAAAGCTCCCCCAGTGCAACCCCTGCCAGAGCAGGATCACCAGAGCAGTCACACAGGAACAGGGCCACGGCTTTGGGTGTCTCCAGAGAAGGAGACTCCACAACCTCTCTGGGCAGCCTGGGCCATGCTCCAGAACCCTCACACTCACAAACTTTGGCCTCATCTTCAACTTGAACCTCCTGTGCTCCAGCTTGGGACCATTGCCCCTTGTGCTGGCATTGGCCATCCCAGAGCAGAGCCTGGCTCCTTCCTCCTGACACTGCCCTTTCCCAATGGATCCCCAGGAATGAGGGCACCCCTCAGTCTCCTCTGCTCCAAGCTCAAGAGCCCCAGCTCCCTCAGCCGCTCCTCAGCAGGAGATGCTCCACTCCATCCATCATCTCTGTGGCTCTGCTGGACTCTTTCAAGCAATTCCTTGTGCTTCTTGAACTAAGGAAATTTTTAAAAAATTTGAGTTTCCTGCATTTGGGGAAATCGCAGGGGTCATCACACCTGGAGTGCAGGGGATGAGCCTTGCCCTGGGAAAACCACCTGTCTGATTATGGTGTTTCCCCTGCCAGGTAAGTATGGAAAAAGACTGACAGCCAAAATTGCTACCAACTAGCTACACACAAAATATATAGGCACTGCAGTCTAAAATTGTATGAACAGACTTACTAGAATTCTCACATGAAATGTCTCAAAACAGAATGTAATGCTTTAATTCCTTACCATTTACAGGGGATATCTCAGCATCACCAGTAGAGAAGAGCTGAATGGTAAATGTTTCATTCCCCTCCAGCAGCCCATCTTGTACCGCATGTAAAACAATGAACTTCTGAGATTCAGTCTGCATCACAAAAAGACCAGAAGACATATACATATATACATATATATATATCTACAAATTAAGTGAAAACACACATAATACAGTATTATAAAAAAAGGTTTTTTCTTAGACAAACCAAGTGTTAAGCATGCATATGTTTGACATATTCTGTATTATTTTATAAACATGACATTTCTGATCTGGCTGAAATGTTGTCTCACAAATTAATAAATATTAAAAAAATTTTCTCACAATCATTGTGTACCACCCCAAAAAACACCCTGGCTATTTCCAGCTGACTAATAACTGAAATTACTTCGAAACTGTATTCACATAGAAGTTTTCACCTTAGAGGAAGTTTTCTAAGCAAAATCTTTTCCATCAGAAAGCACATATTGAATAGAATACATAACATTCTAAGGATTAACATTATTAAGGTTAGATATACTTTGTTGTAGGGAATTCCTGTCTAGTCCATATTTTTGTCAGTGGGCAGTAGCAAATGGTTAAAATAAGAATACAGCAAAAAAGTAGGTACACATTGTATAACTTTAGTGTATATATATATACATATATACATATATATGTATATATAT
>NW_010180595.1:0-10357 GCF_000695765.1 Mesitornis unicolor | reverse complement strand
GTGGCTTGGCAAGCTCTTCTACCAGCTCCCTGGCATCCAACATATGTTGGATTTTACTCCACTCTGTTAATATCCTTTTTCACACGTTTTTTTCATCACCCCAGTGACCTAATGACGGTAATACAATCTACTCATTTCAGGTATCTGAGCACCACCGATGGAAATCAATGCTGTCTGGGTTAGACAGTATTTCACTACTGAACTGCTTGACACAACTGAAATATATTCACCTACACTACAACTAAATAGATAGTCAGGCTTCATTTTCTCCCAAAACTGAGAAAATGCTGTCTGCAGAATGGTGTTGTACATTGTTAAGAATAAGGAAATTGTGTCTGCTGTTGCCTAAAAATCTTTCTCTATTTCAAAGAAAATGCCTCATAATTGAAGGTGAATCCATGCTTTTGTTTTGGCTGGAAAGTTATTTCAGTACAAAACAAACACAGCTAACACCCTGGCATTAAAACTCACATATTTAATCTACAAAAGCTTTGACTTTAACCACTTCAGTATTGATTTAAGGCGGCAGGTAAATAGAAAAATACCTATGGAACTGATCAAATCTCTTCTGACAAGTGCACCACGTAAGTTTTATTAACGACCTTGAAAATAAAAGGAAAAAATACAGATTTTACAGTAAGGAGAATGGAGATCTACATCCTGCCCTTTGATGTGGAACAGTGTCTTACCCATTCTCCGTGGTTCAACAGGATGTAATGTCAGCAGCAATGCCCATAATCCTTCCAAAACTCTGTGCGTGTATGTATTAGACAGGACCGATGCATAAACCATCTCATCTGCAGCTAACGATGACAGATGGTTTTCCCATCCATTTCTAATGAGTCGTTTTGAAAGTGTCAGCACCGCTGTTTGTTTGTTTGTTTAAACTTCTTGTTTCCCAAATAAAGACAAAGTGAATGTGCTTTTAGGGAACTGTTAAATGAAGGGCAAAAGAACAAGAGAAATCGAGTCTGTTATGAATCATCCGCAACAGGAGCATTACAACAGATTTGGGTTAGAAATAATGAGGTAGTGAAGTATGTCTTGAAAACCTCTTCAGCCCTTCTCCTGTTCATTACCTATCTTATTTCTATCCATTTTAGTTTTAATAATCACTCCCCCCTGCCACCAAAGGACACTTAGTGGTGGCAGCATTTTTGTTATTGCCCAGAACTGCAGCCACAGAAGAAAAGACATTGAATTTCCAGTTTAATATCTATCTATCTATATGCTATAGAACTTGATAGGGGATGACTTCAGTCAAAGATCTGTCAGGCAGAAAAATGCCAGATATTAAAAGTTATGTACCCACTTGGTGTTAACCGTAGATAGGTTATGGCAAAATAACTAAATTTTAAAAAATAATCAAAGAAACAATGCTACTAAAGGCAATAAGACGTGTTTTTGTTCTATCGTTTTTAACTATCAGACCAAATCTTATCCTGAACACCCAGCCTTCTCTTGGCCTCACACTTCTCCTTAGGCTTTATCCACTCTGTATCAGCACTTTAGCTCTGCTAAAGAAGACAAACCTGCCTCCTAATGTACATTATCTCTGAACCTGAACAACAGAAATATCCTGAGATGGTCCAAGCTGTTCCTCCAAACCTCTGCTACCTTCCCTTCAACGCCTTTGAGAAAATTCTGAAGGAATCTGTTAACAGTTCCTTTTTTAAATAAAGGAACTCCATGTGGTTTTCTAACCCAGTTTTGGCAAACTCCTGCAGAGTCAATTCTTCCACCTCTGCAAAACTATTTGACTGCTGCTATCTTTAATCTTTCTTCATCCTTAGATGCAAATCATTTCTATGTCTTTTACACGTGCCAGAGCATTAAATTCACCTGTTCATAGGCACTTCAGGCTACTTGGATGCGTGTGCTTGGATGGCTTTAAAGCTGCTTCTTGCAGGTGACTGACAGATTTCATAGAATCATTGAATCCCAGCATGGTTTGGTTTGGAAGGGACCTCACAGCCCCCCCAGTCCAACCCCCATGGGCAGGGACACCTCCACCAGCCCAGGCTGCTCCAAGCCCTGGCCAACCTGGCCTTGGGCACTGCCAGGGAGGGGGCACCCACAGCTTCTCTGGGCAACCTGGGCCAGGGCCTCACCACCTCACAGGGAAGAATTTCTTCCTCATATCCACTCTAAATCTGCCCTCTTCCAGTTTAAAACCATTCCCCTCGTTCTGTCACTACCTGCCCTTGTAAAAAGTCCCTCCCCAGCTTTCCTGCAGGACCACTTCAGGTCCTGGAAGGCCACAATAAGGTCCTCTGAGTTCTCCTTTGGCCCTCACTCCCTGTGTCCTTCCAATTGCATGTGTCTGCTTTTCTACGCATTTTTTGTTCAGCGGTGATCTTGAAGTCAAGGAGATCAGGTCTAGGGAAAGGCAAGGGGTTCCTCAGTGTGCTCTGAGAAATTAAGGCTTTTCTTCAGAAGGGAAAGGGTACTTGGTCTGCTCCTTCACAGTGCAGAGAAAGGAATCAGTAGGACTCCTTATTTCTTCTCCAAACCTGTTACAAGTGATGCCAACCTATGCTTACAGGAACTGACACTTCCATCCCACCCCATCTCATCAAATGTGGGAGAAAAAATGAAAAGGAAGTCTGCATCCATTTTTTATTCCTGCGTTCTCACTTCTGCCACCACAGGAGAAATGAAACCTAACAGAAGCACAGCTCAGTCTTTCCTTCTTCTTTAGCTCTCTCCTTCATGTTTGTCTTTTCAATGTTTCCACACAAATCTTATGTCCAGTAATTGTTGAATTAATACCACTTCTATGTATGTAGCCCGCTATTTTTTTGTTATTCCTAACTATAATAATTACATGTATGATAAACAGCTTGTACTGTCAAAATGACAATCCTAAAATACAAACCAGAGCTGAAAAACTACGAATAGAAACTCGCCTGTATATCCCATAACATAAAGCATAAGAGTAGACTGAATTTAAAAGAGATTTGAAGCGCAGAGTAGCTAATCTATACCTTTATAAATACCTATATTTAGGTCTACTTTTGCCCAATTTTACTGTCAAAATCACCTCATTTTGCCCCAACTTTGAGTATCTATGCATGTAAACAAGAGGGGACCTCAGCAAGAGGCCCCAGACATCTCTGCAGCCCCAGACCCACAGAGCTACACCTCCCCTTAGGAGCTCAGTGTAGTTTGAGGTCTCTAATGTACTGAGATAGTTCCTTCTGAGGCTGTACTCATGTATTTGTGTATTATTTACATTGAAAGTGTTTAAACTGCCCTCCAGCTATGATGAAATTGGGTAACTTTTATCGCATTTCATGCACTCTCAAAGCTATGCCTCAGGTGCCTCATTATTTCAGAAACTGCTTTGTACTCCCCCTATTTAACCTGTGAGTTCAACAAATGATCGTTTCATGTCCCTTTGGGTGTCTGCAACCAAAAGATATTATAAGACATTTGTTACAAATATGTCACCTAATGATTAAATGTACCAGGAAGAGCAATTCCAGTGTTCAGGAAGGAAAAGTTGATAAGCTGTTTTTTTGGGGGGGAGGTTTTTTCCCAGGTACTTGCTATATGTTGTTTTCAATTTCATGTTTCATAGGGATTTGGAGTAAAAACGCCTGAAAAATGTTGAGTACTGGCTAAAATGTGCCCTAAGGGGTGCAAAATGTCAGTGACTTTTTAGTAGATGCTACTGAGACGGCACAACGATATTTGTTGTTTGCCTAAGGCAATGAAAACCCTGGAGGTGGTTTCACAGACGGCAGGATAACAAGCAGAGCACTACACATCTCCAGTTGTTAGCAGTGTCAGCAGACAGGAAACTGTAAAACACTTGCTGTCTTTGGAGGAAATAGTTGCTTGTGCTTTCCCAGATTTCTTTAGCCAATCCATGAGTAAATCTTCTGACTGTCCATATAAATCTTCTGAAGATGGTTTTGAATAAGTGGTGCATACATAACTTGGTATGAGGACGAAAAAAGGGTTACAAATCAGAACTAAAGATAAGTCAGAAGCAAAACAAATAAATGTTTTGGGAAACATCTCTGCAGCAAGAGAGGAAGAGCTGGCCAAAGGACCCTGAAGAAACGCCAGCGAAGAAGCCAGATGCTGCTTGCAAAAAAATGTTGCACAGTTTGGCATTTGGGACTGTTAAATGCCAAGTCGATCCCCATCTGTGGGAAAAGCTGTTGACTGCTTCTGGGGGAGAAAAAGTAAGAAAGAGTATAACAGTAGTTTAAAGATGTGCCAGTAAAAACAGAAGGCAGACCGAACTCAGCAATCAAATTGTAATCTCCAACCTGGAGAAGAGAAGGCTCCAGGGGGACCTTATAGCGACCTTCCAGGACCTGAAAGGTGCATGTAAGAAATCTGAGGAAGAGCTGTTCACTGGGGCATGGAGCAATAGGATGAGGGGGAATGGTTTTAAACTGGAAAAGGGCAGATTTAGACTGGATTTGAGGAAAAAGCTCTTCCCTAGGAGGTGGTCGATCAGTGGCACAGGTTGCCCAGAGGTGGTGCAGGCCCCATCCCTGGAGATATTCAAGGCCAGGCTTGATGGGGCTGTGAGCAACCTGATCTGGTACCAGTGGCCCTGCTACTGCAGGGTTGGACTGGATCAGCTTTAAAGGTCCCTTCCCATCCAACACATTCTGTGATTTTATGATTCTACATCATGATTTCCTTTCAAATTTCATGATAGTTTAAACTCAATTCATTTACAAACAAGCTGATCTGAGTATCTATGCTTTTACTGGTGCATTGTTCAGCTATTCACCCATCCCTAATTTAGGAATCCCCTGCTTATACAACTTAGCACAGAACAACTCCTGCACAGTTCTGAGAAAACACAGAGGCTGATTTTAACTTCGGTTTTCCAGTTAAATTATCTCCAGAAGGAGAAAAAAAGAAAAAGAGTGGAAAAGTGTGCTGGTTTTCTCTAACAGTACTGTAATTAAAATTCATGACACTGAATACTTTCTAACGACAGAAGATTACTCTTTTTTTAACAACTCTGCACAGGTAGATAAACTTTGCAGAAGTTAATGGGAAAGAGGTGTTTCAGCACCAGAAACACTTCTGAAAGGGAAAAAGTATCTCCTAGAATTAGGGGCATACAAATAACATTACAAAACTACCTAAAATCTTCTACTGTGTACCCACGTGTGACTCAATCGTAACGTTAGACAAAACTCATATCTGTAGCCAAAGAGGAGGATCACTGCACCCAAAAAAGGGTACTTAGGGATCTGTACCTAAAAATAAAGGACCTAATAATAATGTAATTAATAATCTGTTCCTGATAGATGCACACTAAAATAGCATAATTGGAGAAAAGGAATAAGCATTTCCTAATACTGTAACACCCCTTTTGTAACACCACTTTTTTAAAAAGGAAATTGTACATGAAGAATAAAAAAGAAGAAGAAGTAATAAAGAGGAAAAAGGATAAACTCCGAGTATTTACACTTATCTGTTTTAAGAAGAATTGGACTTCAGGTTACACAGAGATTATAAAATAGTATCTTAGTGGATGGATTCAACCACTGACAAAGTATAACTGCGCTCCACGCTACCAAAGCAAACATTAAAACTGTTACAAAAATACAGGATCAGTAAATGGCATAAGGAAGTGTACTTGAACATGTCTAATCTCCTGTTTAGTATGAAGAAGTCCATTGGTATGTTATTAAAACAAAGCAGCAACAGCACACTTACTGTATTTACTTTTTAGAACAACCTCAATAAGAAATACTGATAAAATGGCAAGCAGCTCGAACCTGTCAGATTCAATCTGAATATATAGAAATAATTTCTAGAATAATTATATAGAATTATAGAATAATTATATAGAAATTGAGTATTTTGGAAAGACACTTGGTTAATTCTTCAATTTTTAACTTGGTGATGATTACAGTCAAGTCCCAAACTATTCTGCATCATTAGAAACAGACGTTCATCCATTAAATTATGTTGCCTATTATTTTGCAGGAAGAGTAGAAGAGATTTTCACTGAGATTTTCCATGTAAGTTGTTAACGGCAAAGGAGGCACAAGGGCTTTAATTAGGGTTTGATGTTATCAGGGCAAAAACCTCTGAAGTATCAGGAGAGATGACACAATGGGATAGAGGAGAAATGGAGAATTCAGCCGATAACAGATGCATCTGCCCCTAAATGTTCAGAGACATCATTTGAGAGATTGTGCTATCGTGAGAATTCGAGCGAGGTTCACAGGGTACTGGAAATGTATGCATGAAACCATCCTAAATTAATTCCTCTGCTGTGCCATGTGCTGAACTGAAAAGCGAGAAGGGAGAAAAATGAATCTCTGAGTTTATCGGCTGAGCAAAGATTAACTGGAATGAGACAGGAATTATGCAACAAATTATTCGTATTTAACACTTCAAGCTTAACTATTGCTTCAGTTTCTTTCTTCTCCTAAACTTTTTATTCTGATTTTTCAAAATAAAAATATGGAACTGAGAAGGCCTTTTCTTTCTTTCCTGTTGACGTGTGATTTATTTTCCTGTCATGGCATCCATCAAGGAAAACATTCGGTTCTGCCATACTTGTTGATCCTTCAGTTTTGGCAGAAAGTTTCCAAATCAAGGCTCAAAAATAAATAGCCCCAGATACAGAAATGAACTTAAAAGATGATTTTTTTAATTAGAAACTATGGTTTGTATTATTATTCTCATTAGTAAACATTTGAAACTAAGTATAAAAACATTTCCTCTTATACTATACTTTTTCTAGGTTTTTCTTTCTACACAAAAACAGATTTTCTAATACTGTTGCACAGTGATTTACCAGTTCTTTTTCAAGAACTGATGTTTTCAGATAGATTTGCAAATACTTAAGAGAAAGCAAACCAATATTATCAAAAGCAGAAAAGAAAGTTCTGCTATCTTTACATTCATTTCAGTTAGAAGTGAGCTCAAGTACCAGCAGTGGTGTGGCCAACCAAATGCCTAAGCACACCTCAAGAATGCCAATGATATCTCTTCTTAGGCAGTTAGAATCCAGGTATCCTGCTTTACAAATTACATTTAATTTAAAGAATATGGCTGTTTGTCCTCAGGATTAGACATTAGCCACCGCTTAGCTACCGGGAGGTGACCACTTTCTATTACTGCTGTAGTTTTTAAGAGAAAAGGGTTAAGAAAGGTAATAGAAACCAATACTTCTTTGATATGAATTAAGAATAATTGTGAAAAAAAGCATAATATCTTTTAACATCTGTGATGGCCATCTAGGATGGGTCTAATGATGGAAACGAAACTGCTTTAGATTATACAACAAAACTACTGGCCTTGACTTATCTGTCCTGTGGGTGCCGAGTCTTAGACTCCCAGTTTCAACTACACGGATCTGAAGACCCCCACCTGCAGTGCTGCGTCCACCTTTGGAGTCCCCAGCACAAAAAGGACATTGAAGTGCTGGAGCGGGGCCAGAGGAGGCCACAGAGATGATCCAAGGGCTGGAGCAGCTCTGCTATGGGGACAGCTGAGAGAGTTGGAGCTGTTCAGCCTGGAGAAGAGAAGGCTCCCAAGGGACCTTATAGCGACCTTCCAGGACCTGAAAGGTGCCTATAAGAAAGCTGGGGAAGAGCTGTTCATTGGAGCATGGAGTGATAGGATGAGGGGGGATGGTTTTAAACTAGAAAAGGGCAGATTTAGGTTGGATCTGAGGAGAAAGCTCTTCCCCATGAGGTGGTCGATCAGTGGCCCAGGTTGCCCAGAGGTGGTGCAGGCCCCATCCCTGGAGATATTCAAGGCCAGGCTTGATGGGGCTGTGAGCAACCTGATCTGGTCCCAATGTCCCTGTCACTGCAGGGTTGGACTGGATCAGCTTTAAAGGTCCCTTCCAACAAAAACCATTCTGTGATCCTGTGACTCTGTCTCTGAAGAAGTTATGTTTGTTTAGCTCATCATGACCCTTGTATATGACAATTCAATGATGATCCTAATTTTCCTGCTCTGTTATGTCAACTAGGACAAATAGTTCTGAGGAAAAATATGCAAGGTGCTCAGAGTTCAAACAAATTCTCTTGCAAACATTTTCTGTAACATTTCAGCATTTCCCCAATCCAGAAAAAGTAATATTTGAGCATTTTGTTTCTCATTAAACAACAAAGAGTGTTTGGATTTGCTCATACATACTTACACCCAGCTATGAATAAAATCAGGAGAAGCCATGTTACCTTCTTCAATATATATCTTGCTTCCAGAGGTTAAATGTGAGGACAGTTAATGATACATATTTGCCTAGAAGTGTCCTTGAGGGTTGTTAAACTGTCAATTTGTCTTTAAAATCCATTACATGTAAGAATTCAGGTTGCCATAGTGTAACAGCTAATCGGACAACAACAGTATGCAGGTATAAAATTACTTGTCATCACTAGAATACAAAGAACTGAAAAGTCCACAAAAAATAAAGTAAGAAGTCTTTAACAATTTGTCTTATGTCCAAACAGACTTTAAAAAGTGAAAAAAGCAATTAAAAAATATCTTAACAGATTTTCCCAACCTCACTAGACTTCTTCTTCTTCTTCTTCTGTTATTGGACTGAAAAGATTTTCCCAAAACAGCACATCTAATGCTACATAAAAATGCAGTTCTACGATAACACAAAGTATTTTGTTTACATTCTGAACATAAAATAATGCAAAATATTTTATTAGATCATCATATGTATTACATTACATTACCTTGTATTACATCTATTATTTAACTTAGTTAAATTTATCTTTGGCTATTTGTAGAATCGATTTTTTTTGTTGTTTTCAGCTGTGGTGAGTTGTCTATTTTTTTCTTTATTTCTATTATTTGCTGTATTACCACGAATGGAATCATTGCACAACATCTAGACCATGTACTGTGTAAAGCCACTAAAATATGCTAATTATGAAGCTATATCAGTATTTATTAAGAGCTTACATTCAGATACAGCAAGACTGTTCTGATACTGATACTGTAATATAGGTAAACCCTGGCTAAAAAAAACACAGGAGTTGATTGTTAGATTGTTTACGGAGTCCTTATCCTCATAATACTGAAACAAAATCGTTTTAAAATCATAAATGCATATATGAAATAAAGGTTTGAGTTAAAAATGATATGGTTAGTGTAAAATCCTCATGCTTTCTCCAGCTCTGGCTGTAAATTCGAGTTAAATTACTATTTCATCTCCGATTTAGGCCACAAGGTGGCAGCAATGATATAATCTCCTCATCTAAGATTGTCCCTCTATGTCCACTCCCACTACTTGGACTCTTCCAGCATCTCCTGTGCTTCTGGGCATATATAACAGAAAAATATCCTATATTTTCTTTGACAAAACACAGTTCTAATTCAGATTACTTTTGAATTGGTGCATTTTATTTTAATTTTTGCATCTATAATAAATGCCGTCTGTTGACTTCAAATGAAGGCATCCGTGACACAAATTGTTTGCTCATAAATAAAAGAAACAGAAGAGTAACTGGACACATAAATCTGCCACTCCTGGAACATAATTACTCAGTGAGAAGATGCAAAACTTACCGATAGCTGTTGAAAAGATCCGTGCAGGTGCCATTGTTTTTACAAGGCTCCGAATTGCATTCGTTTGATTCACTTTCACAAAACGGTCCTTCCCATCCAGGCAGGCAAGCACATTGGTATCTCTGGAATACATTAAATAAAATTAAGAGTCCATTACTTTTTGTGTTTTTAGTACAGTTACAACTGATTGCTGAGCGCTTTTTGTCTTCTAACAGGTGCTTCACCATTTCAAAACTTGAAAATTTTATACATATATCAATAGTTTGACCTAATAATATGTTGAAAAAAGAGGATATGAGCTAGGTATGCAACACTACCACCTTTTTGTGTAATCACCTTGTGTATCTCAAGCTTTTACTATCTCTTCCTCCCTCCTCCAGGTTTTTCTAATAAAAGATATCACCTCTTCTATAAAGCTACACCAACATGCCTAAAACACAGGTATTAAAAATCATCAAAATTGTAGTGTTCAGTATGCAGCTGTACTGGGTTTTCTGTGAGGGGTTTTTGGTTGTGGCTTTGGTAATGGGAGAAGGGCTATGGAGATGGCCCTTTAAGAAGCTACCTGAAAAGCTCCCCCCTTTTCCTTTGTCAGACCCAGTTCTGACCAGGGCCAAGCCAATCAGTGCCCCTGAGAATTCATGGATTTAAGGGGGGTGCAGGACATGCCTCTCTTTCTCTGGCACCAGCCCTGACCAGCGCAGCCCCAGGTGCAGGTGGTGCGGCCCTGGCCTTGCCTGGCTGGGCTTGGCCAGCCCCGACCGCAACTTAAGCTTAAGCCCCACTGCAGCTCATTCCAAAAAAAAAGAGAGAGAGAGAGCCAGGATCT
>NW_010180594.1:0-13501 GCF_000695765.1 Mesitornis unicolor | reverse complement strand
GATGGACTGTGGAGATACTTGAACTGACATGAGTGTGTGACACTACAACTCAGAATTGTACTGAGTTAGTTCCAGATTTCCCTTAATATTTAAGTTGCAGCCAACAGAGCATCACATCCCTGAATATGATACCGCTCTATACTTTCTAAGAAATATTTATTTACATGTACATTTAATTCCTTATGCAAACGTATAAATGCGAATTTCAGTGAAATAAAGAGAAGAGGATTGTTGTAAAGAACATTTTTACCTTCTAATATTATCTAAAAACACTATACCTGGCTGTACGTTGTTGCTTCAGGCTGAAACCACAAGAAGTTTAATTCCTCTGTACTCTTATGCATTCATTACGTCAACGAAATTTTTTAATGAAGAACTCATAATAGAACAATGTGTATCAGCTGGAATTCAGCTTGATGTTATATGGTAAAAGGTTTTTCATTTATTTCATAGTTATAATTTTAATAAAGACTAAGATATGCAATAGTTAAAAGCAGAACTTCCATGTGTTTTGTTTCAGAAGTAGAAACAGTTTCACGATTCCATCTGTCATAGAATGGTAGAATGGTTTGGGTTGGAAAAGACCTTAAAGATCATCCAGTTCCAACCCACTGCCACTGTCCTACTGGTAATATTTGGAAAAACATTCTGTTTCTGGTCATTCACCTGCCAAATAGCTTAGTAATTCTTTGTTAGTGCTCTTCATGACTGTATTTTAAGGGTCATTTTTATTGATACCTTGAGAACCTTGTATACAAGCCTTTTAAATATAAATAGTTTTTTGTTTTTTGTTCATTAACAAGCACATTTAAAACACTATCTTTGCAGGAATTCAAGGTGAGGAGGTTACAAAGGTTCAGGAAAATGAAATGATGATAGATAAACATACACATAGGTAACCTTTACTGATACTGAGAGTATTTCTGTCACCATTTTTGGATTGCTATGATGATAGTGCTGAGAGGTGCCAGCTGAGATCAGAACCCAGACATCGTACAATGGTAGAATAAAGAAGAAGCTACTGAGAAGAAACATCAGCAGAGATGCTTTGTGATCAGTAGGACAGTAAACTTATTTATTTATTAGCAAAATATCCTGCTGGTTATAAAGAGGTTTTCTTAATACCTGTTTCAGTACTTTATTTCTATGCATATTAATTTATATCCCCATTTGTTTAAAGTGTTTCCGTGTTCTAGTTGGGTGGAGTGCTAGCTCTGATGCCTCTGGCTGCCAGGGCAGGTGAAAGGTTTTTACGAAGTTCCTACAAAATTGAGTATAACGGCATCAACCTGCCAGCCCCCAGAGCCTGTGTGTCAGTGCTGTGATGGCCTCCCCTGGCTCCGCAGTGGGGAGCTCTTTACTCCTTGAGCTAAGGTCACTTGAATGGCCAGCTGTGCCTCTCTGGTGTGGCAAAGAGCAGGATAAGCATTTTTTTTCTCCTTTCTTTCCTTTGTTTAATTTTCAGAAAAATAAGACCATTTGAACAAGTCAGCAGAAATTAAAAATACATGTCTTAAATGATATTTATATGTGAACAAATTCCCGATTCCTGTCTGGTTTCTGCCCTCCCTGCCCTGCTTATTGCTCATTTAGCCTGTTACATACCAACATCCAGTTAGACCATTTATGCATGAGTAAATAAACAACTGTGTATTTCCAGATTTTGGCATATTACTGTATTTGCACTTCAATCCTGGTCTAGATAAACCAAAGTTGCTACTCTGGTGGCTCTGGAGATCTGACTATATGTAGTGTATGGCCACAGCTAAGGTTATTGTGCTCATCTTCAGGATGCGGTGCAAAGTTGAGAGGGTCTGGCAGCCTTCACACAAAGCTTTGTTTTCCTCGGGAGATCATAGAACAAACCTGGAAATCAAATGTTTGAGACATGTCAGTGGCTGCAACAAAACCGTGCAAAGAACAGACTGAGATGGTGATAGTCACATTTTTGTTTTAAGGTCTGTAGCTCCTCTTTTTAGTACCTGTGAATGTTTTCTTCAGAGAGATCTATTGCTGTGGTTTTTTGGGAGATTGAATTTGGTTTTCTGTTGTTTTGCCTCACTCTGGTTAGGGTAGAAGTGGTGGCTGTAGGTGAACTTCTGTCCTTTGGAGTAAGCAAGCTTAAATGAGAAGGTAAAAGCATGCTTGCACTCAAAATAGTAGCTATGACACTGAATAATCAACTGTTATGAGCGGGGAAGTTAGAAATTAAATGTGTTGAGACTAAGAGTTTCTTGTTTCCGACTCCCTAAAGATACCAAAAGATTTTGATTTTCAAGGGCTGAGCTTTATTAAGATGCAGACTTCAACCACAAGTTTTATAGTGTCAAAATAGAAAAAAGGTTGAGACAGAATTTTTTGTTTTATATTTTTTTTTAATAATCTGTCTATGTCCCAGTTTTCCAGGCTTGCAGTATTCAGTAGCTTTTTGCATTGCATGAATACTCTTTTAGGACTAAAGACAATTCTTTCCATCACTTTTAGGGTCTGCTGGTGCATCTGCTCCAGGTTCCTTTCCACAGTGTCTCTTCACTGTCTTCACTGTGTTGCAGATCTGTCCTTGCCCAGTCAACTTTCCCCTTGCTGTGTCTGCCTCGCATGAGCTCCAGAGCGTGGAGATGTAATCCCAGCTCCTTTCAAGGGTTTCCTCAAGACACTGGTCCAGCAAGGAGGCAGTTGTCTAGTTGGCTGCCTGGGCCTCTTTTTTTGAAAGAACAATGTGTGATTAATAAAATCACCTTGATATTTTGCTTACACATTGTTCCCGTGTTTTCTTCTCTATTTGCTTGCTGGCGCTATTGGGATCTAAGAAGTAAAAAATGTAGTGGCCACAATAAATGTTTTCAGTCTACTTCCTGCACAAGTACAGTAATCTGATGGACAGAGAGAATCATTGCCCTTAAATGTTTCCATTGCAAGGTTAAAAAATGTTGTGTAGTTCTTGAGCAATCCACAGCTGGAGTCTGTTATGAAAAAGCACGGAAAGTGCTTAAAAGACATTTCTGCAGTACGGTTTCTTTAACTGCTGCTTTCAATGCTTTTAGCTCTTTCAGGTGTCTTTCAGTTTTAAGGAAACTGAAAAATAATCTTCTTCTTCACTTCTACATGAAGATTAAAGTTAAATATTAAATTTGTTCTATAGTTCAGCTTTGTAAACAAAAAATAGTTCTAGCCAATGAATGAATTTACTGAAATTTCCTGCTTAGCAAAATTGCCCTTAGAAAGACAATAATTAATGTCGGTTTTAATGGTAGCAACTTTTATATTTCAGTACAGCGAAACACCCTCAGACATGTAGATACTTGTTTGGGTGCACATTTATTAGTACATGTGCCTAGAAACTAAATGGATGCCCTGGTCTGAAAACATACCTAACATTTACCAGGTTTCTTTTAAAGGAAATCAGTTTCAACATACTTGTTTAGTACATAGCTGCTTAAATTAATGTTGGTCATAAGTGTCTGGAGTAGTAAATAGTGTGAAGTAATACAGCTGAAGTCCAACTAGCCACAACAGGTTTTTAACAACCATTACTTTATAATGATTATCGTGTAACATATATTTCTAGGGCACATATTCTTTAAAGGTACTCATAGCATTGAAAAAAGGAAAGTATTTAAGCATTGCATTACAATAAGGAATGTACCTATGTTGAGTTTAATCTAATAGTTTTGAGATACTCTAAACACTGGTTTGTAATACCTTGAGGACTTGTAACTAACTGTGCTTGCCTGCTTGTTTATTGGAGTGCTTGCATCTGAATGAAATCATTCTAATAAAAACCTTGGAGAAAAGAAAGTTTGAGCATTATAATATTTCCCTGGATCCTGAAAGTCTCTGAAGACCTGAGCGACTGTTTCATGACAATACCCTGCAACAGTGAATATGTTTCCTGTTGCTCATAGGTGGGAACCTGTCAACCACAATTTCCATTCCAGCACTTTTCTTATATTCAAACTATTGAGGCTTGAAATATCAACAGGAAGATCTGCCCACTGTAAGTGAAGATCAGATTTGAGACCATCTAAAGAACCTGGAGGTGCACAAGTGCATGGGGCCCGATGACATCCATCTGTGGGTCCTGAGAGAACTGGCGGGTTACCAGAGAACTTGCCAAGCTGCTGTCCCATCGTATCTGAAAGGTCATGGCAGTCTGGTGAAGTCCCAGCTGACTGGAAAAGGGGAAACATAACCTCCATTTTAAAAAAGTGGCAAAAGGAAGACCCAGGAAACTATTGCCCGGTCAGTCTCACTTCTGCGCCTGGCAAGATCATGGAGCAGATTCTCCTGAAGGCTCTCCTAAGGCACAGGGGGAACGAGGATGCAGTGATTGGTGATAACCAACACGGCTTCACCAAGGGCAAATTGTGCCTCACCAATTTGGTGACCTTTTATGTTGGAGTTACAGCTTCAGAGGATAAGGGAAGAGCAACTGATGTCATCTACCTGGACTTGTGGAAAGTGTTCAACACTGTCCTGCATGACATACAGGTCACGAAACTGGGGAAATGTGGATTTGATGGATGGACCACTTGCTGGATAAGGAATTGGCTGGATGGTCACACTCAGAGGTATGGTCAATGGTGCAATGTCCAAATGGAGACCAGTGACGAGTGGTGTTCCCCAGGGATCGGTACTGGGACCGGTACAGTTCAACATCTTTGTCAGCGACATGGACAGTGGGACCAAGTGCACCCTCAGCAAGTTTGCAGATGACACCAAGCTGTGTGGTGTGGTTGACACACTGGAAGGAAAGGATCCATCCAGAGGGACCTGGCAGGCTGGAGAGGTGGGCCCATGCCAGTCTCATGAAGTTCAACAAGGCCAAGTGCAAGGTCCTGCAGCTGGGTAGGGACAATCCCAAGCACAAATACAGCCTGGGTGGACAACGGCTCAAGAGCAGTCCTGAGAAGAAGGACTTGGGGATGTTGGTCAATGAAAAACTCAACATGAGCCAGCAATGTGTACTCACAGCCCAGAAGGCCAACAGCATCCTGGGCTGCATCAAATGAAGTGCGGCCAGTAGGGTGAGGAAGGTGACTCTGCCCCTCTACTCTGCTCTGGTGAGACCCCACCTGCAGTACTGCGTCCAGTTCTGGGGCCTCCAGTATGAGAAGGACATGGAGCTGTTGGAGAGGGTCCAGAGGAGGGCCACGAAGATGATCAGAGGGCTGGAGTGCCTCCCCTACGAGGACTGGCTGAGAGAGTTGGGGCTGTTCAGCCTGGAGATGAGAAGGCTCCGGGGGGACCTTGTTGCAGTCCTCCGGTTCCTGAAGGGGTCCTACAGGAAAGCTGGGGAGGGACTTTTTACGAGGGCAGGTAACAATAGAACAAGGGGTTATGGTTTTAAACTGGAGGAGGGTAGATTTAGACTGGATATTAGGAAGAAATTCTTTACTGTGGGGCTGGTGAGACACTGGCACAGGTTGCCCAGGGAAGCTGTGGATGCCCCCTCCCTGGCAGTGTTCAAGGCCAGGTTGAACAGGGTTTTAGGCAACCTGGTCTCGTGGGAGGTGTCCCTGTTCGTGGCAGGGGGGTTGGACTGGGGGAGCTTTAAGGTTCCTTCCAACCCAAACCATTCTCTGATTCTATGAAATTGAGTGACTGCATAATTGCAATAGCTTGGAATAAACTGATTGTGAATTTGCTTTTTCTTTTCTAGCTAGAACAAGTAGATCCTATAAATAAGAGAGTAAAGGAGTTGTGAGACTAAGAATGCCAGTTTCTGCTTTTTAAATTAGGTATTTGTATAATGTTAGACAATATTACATAGAGATACAATGAATGTAGACAAAACTGCGCTACAGTCAGCGGGTCTTTCCTGTTTGTATCAACAGCCAACTTGTCTGTAAGCTTCCAGGCTATTCCAAAGTGCAGTTTGCTGTAGGTGGCTCATGCCCACTTCTCCAGATGTTCTAACATGGTCAGAAAGAACAAATTTTGTATTTATCAACTTATCAATACATTTGCTAATAGTGCTTTAAGACTTGAAATACTGACATCTATCTGCTCATCATTATGTAGACTACTGAAAATGTCACTTCTGTTTTGTACGAAGCTCAGGACTGAAGGCCACCACTTGATTTCTACACTTGACTCTCTGTACTTGCATATATTGATACCAATCCGTATCTTGAACCTTTTCTGCAGTTTTAGTATTCTTTTATATATGGATGTAGGCAGTTTTCTGTGTTATAAATGAAACACACTGAATGAAATCCTGTCTTCAGTCAAGGCAGAAGGTTTTTGCCTCTTGATTTCTCCTGTTTGTTATTGTCTACATTTTTAATACTTGATTTTTATTCCCGTCCCCCCCGCAATGTTCATGAGGCATAAACAGCTGTTTTGAATGGGAGCTTAAAGTTCAGAAGAACCCGATTCTGTTTCTGTCTTTGTTACTGACTAGTGATGTGAATTTTCTAGGTCATATAAAGTCCATCAAGTCAGAATCTTTTGTTTTAAAATGAAGCTAATCCTGCTTTGAAAAATATTGGAAGGAGAATTCTGTCCTTTACAGAATGTGTAGACTTCTACTGGCATTCCAAGCCACTGTTAAGGAAATACTTCACGTTCCTAAAGGCAGTGCTAGCTATTTATTCTGTCAGATTTTCAGATAGCTACCATTAATTTTTGGAGCTCTCATGTGATTATCCTTTTCACACATTATTCTGTGAATTGAACTGTGTTCAACATATTAAATAAACGCATATACATCATTGCTGCTATTTTGAGCAAATACGTTTATGTACAAGTGTTGAGCACAAAATACATGATGAAAAGCACACCTGTATTAGAAAAGAAATATGATTAAGTAGCATTCTTAAAGGTAAAAAAAGCACTTAAACTGAGATTGGTGTTATTTCATAAGACTGAAGGCAAGACTAATAAATGTAGGGGAGGTAAAGCTTTTTATCAGATGCATTTAATTTATTTTAGGTTCCTTCTATTACTAGAAACAGCAGGAAAAGACTTAGAGATTTTAAAAGGACTTGATATCTGTACCGCCTGTTATTTGTAAAAGCATAGCCACCTTGTAATTTTAAGAGCCTTGTTCTTCCTTAGTCTTTGAGAATGAAAGCACTGCCTCAGGCATTCCTTCCTTTTTTTTTTATGGTCTTCATTTTGTGAATTAAGGCATTAATCTTTCTTAAAATTTGTACTTTCTGAAAATGGCCAAAACATTTGGTGTTTTGCAAGGACTGAAGTATACGTAATTGAAATTTTTAAGGATACATGAAAGCAATCTGACTGCAGTTTGTGGCTCGTAGTCTAGGGAAGCTGCAGATCTGCTCTTGCAGTGCTTAAAAGTGTTAAGAGTCTCACCATTAGCAACTCAGCAATTTGCACATTAGACAAATAATTTGCAGTGCTCTGACTGAATCATAGAAGCACAGTGACCTTGCACATGCTCATGCTGCTCTGGTGTTGCATTTTATCTTCACATGAGCAGATTTTTCTTGGTGAAGTGTTAAAATAAGTTCTTAGAAAAGAAACTGTAGAAATGTTCTTAGGATGGGGACAATTTCCATTTCAGATATGCTCATCTCTTCTTTATAAGTGAGTAAATTTAATTGGCAGAAAAGACAAACCTAATAGTTTAACTAGAAGCACTCATAATATTATTACTTTTTAAAAGGCACTGCTGTAATGAAGTGGCTTTAAATTACTGAGGGGATGGATTGGGAAGCTAGCTCGTTGTAATGGCTGAGTAGCAGTATGCTTAATTTCCAGAAGGTACTGCAATATTTGACTGAAGGTGTGAAGGAAAGCCTTTTATATTTAGTGTGATCTCATTAATAGCCAGCCAATATTGTCTGTGCCCACAAGTTCTGAATCACAGATAAGATATCTGAAATTTACCCTTGAACTAAGAAAAAGAAGATATGTGACTATCTGTTTTTCAGATGTTCTTCTTTTCTCTTCCCTTCTCTTTCCCATGGCATCTCTGAGAAACATGGGACTTCAGCTGGATCATGAGCTCTGCTGTGAAGTGAAGGTGAGGTTTTGATAGGTTCAGTGCCTTTCTTGCGCTTACTGTGCTTCTGTTTGTGTTTTTCAGTTGTAATCTGCACCACTGTTGGCTTAAGATCAAAGTAAATCATAGCATTTTGAGGTTTAAATGAAATCTACCGCAAGAGTTTACAAGTGGAGGAAGCATATTTAAAATCATTGAAGATTTAAAAAAAAAACCCACAAAAAACCTAAAACTACAAACAAAAAGAAATAAACCGAAACAAACCACCTCCTACTCTAACTGTAACATTTATCATAGCGAAACTTGCTTGTTAGTAGCCGGATGTTGTTGTGCGCATCCCTGTTGTGGAAAGCTAATGGATAATTTCTTATTGTTGATGGGAGAATGTTGGACTCAAATTTTGTTTTCTGTTATTTATGGAAGTTTCTGTTTTCCATTAAGTTTTATAATAGTTACCATTACAAAACAATTTATAATTACAGAACTAATTTATAATCTGTGTATTCAAATTGACCTCTTTCATTGGGTTCACTATGCAGTTCTCCATTTCTTTGCTAATTTTTCCATTAGAAATGAAAGCTAGTGTAAGGTCTTCTGAGGAGGGCTTTCTCTCTAGTGCATAGCCTGATGATTAAAATGCGCATTCACCAAGAGATGGGTTGGCTGGCTTGCAGTACATCTGCTTGGTTCAGATGAGGAATACGAATCAGGATCTGAATGGATCTTCTGTAACGAAAATTTTCTTAACGCTCCATCTTTCTGAGCTGATTGTTATTGTATGGCTCAACTTGAGTGATACATGTGAAGATAGAAATAGTGCTGCCATGATTTATCACAAGTTTCTAAGCATTTTTGGTTGTTAGGAAGAAGGAAGGGCTGACAAATAGCCTTTTTCAGACCAAAAAAACAGCTTACCTAGTAAAGAGCTGGGAGTAAATGCAGCTAGTAAAATGGTTGCAAGTTTGTGTGCAGTGTATTTTCTGGGGGTCTTACTGATCTGGGTAGTCTAAAATTGTCTGCAATGCATGGGCCTGCAACTTCTTAGCAACTCTGAAGAAACTGCTGTGTTTAGGCACAGCAGGCTGTCTTCTCAAAGGCCACTTTTCAGCTTCATAATGAATGTAGCTTATTCCTGAGTTAAACTATAGGCAGCGAGTGTTAGATGACGCTGAGAAGGGCTTTGCCCTGATGGGTCCCTTCATTGGTCTGCATGTGGCAGTGTTTTGGGAAGTTAGTGGGAACCTTTGCTTAAGTCAGAATTGCCTCTGTTGTCCACAGGTGAAACTACAGACGTCTTTGATCCTTCACAGATTTCGTTTAGAGGATGGCCAGAAGGGTTGGAGAAAACTGTAAATTAAATATATGACCACGACTCATGACTAAAGTAATTTTGCACATGCAGCACTGGGGATATTAAATACTCATAACACACCCAAAATCTTATTTGCCACCTTTCTGTATCGTTGTAATGGAATAAATACTATGTACACTGTTTTTGTTGTGTAGAGGGATAGTGCTGATAAAATAAGGGTACCTTATTATTAGGTATTGTATGTAAATATGCTGCAGCCATAAACAATGTAACATAAATCTTTAAAATATTTCCCCTAACATAATATAATTTGTCCTTTTAGGTACAAGAAATATTCAGTGTATCAATATACAAATGGCAGGGAGAGAGGAACCTTAAACACAGGTTCAGAGGAGGTCTCAATGTTAATTCTCATGAAAACCTTCCTGTTCTGGATGTTTTCTCCCTTGAGCTGTCATCCCTGGAGAAATCAGATTAAAATTGTGTGCTGTAAGATAGAGCAGCATCCCTCCTGTCAGAGCTGGTTATACAGTACAGGGCTTGCTGATCTGAATACCACTTTGCCTATTTTCTGGGTGCAAGTTACTTAGAGAAATTAGTATTTTCCTGAAGCAGCAAGGTTAATACAGACAGACCCACATTCAAATTCTGCTGTGCATATTGTTTGTGATGTTTGTCACAGAGGTGAAACACTAGAGATAAGACCACAAGTAGGGAGAGTGTGTTACCAATATTCATAACACTTCCAACATTTTCAGAATGTTATTTGTCCAACTGGAATATTCATCTGTACACTAAACAAATAAATGGACCATATGAGGACTTCCTAATTTTGCTGGGCCCTCTTCTCTTTTTTTTTGTTTCAATTTCTTTTTTAACCTTAATTATTTGATTAGGTAAACGAATATAAAAAACCAGTGATGCTGCTGCAGTTAGAGATCCCTAAAAGATGAAAGGATTATTTAAGAGGTAGTAATAGCCCTGTTGTTCTTTAGGAACCATTCAGATAAACCAAATGAGTGCAGAAAGGGGGTGTGCATACATAAAATGTATAGGTGGATGAACTGTCAGTTTTCAGCGTCAATTATGGTTCTCCTGATCCATAGTAATGTCTTTCATTTACAAGCAAGGCAAAACTTCAACATTTTCCACTTTCTTTCCTACTGAAAAGTTTTTGCATCTGGCAGGGTGACTTTCAGAGCAATCGGGCATTAGGTGTTAGTCTCCTTTGAGTCTTGAGAAACTGGAATGTTTGAAGATCATTGGCTTGTGTGTGTAATTAAGTTGTTTTATTTTTTTCCCAAAAGAATAATATGTTAAACTCACAGTAGCATAGCCAGACTATAGCCTGTGGGTCCTGACCAATGTTTTTTTACTCTACAGAGCATGAAATATTTTACTGTATATGGTTCAAAGTCACTGTATGGTTAGAAATTATATTAAATTGTATGGTTCTGGTATTCTGGATTGAGAAGTGAGTTAAACTTAGATCCAGCTCATTGTTATAGTTAGTAAATGATATATATATTGTAAAATGAATTTAATGTTACTTTTGTGTTTCCTTTTTTAACACTGACAGGTGCTCTTTTAGTAAACAGACTTGATACCTCAGTGTTTAAACTGTTGTAAGTACATGGGAAACCCTGTTTTTTCCTGCACTTCCTATGATCTGGTGATGATAATGATGGGTGTTTCAAAACCAATTTGAACAAACATAAATGATGCCTGAAGTTTCATTGTCTTGGAAAATCAAAACTCCTGTGCCTGTTTTTTCCACCACTGTAATTAAATAGTGCTATTCCCACAACTCAGTAATAGAAATAATTTTAGCTGTATGGTAGATGAAGACTCTTGGTATTTTATCTCTTCCCCCTTCCCCGACAGTTTTTTTTCCTTCTAAATGGGTTTAGTCTCTTACTAGTGAGATCATCTACTGTAAGTCAGGCTAACGCGTTCCGGTCATGAAGGCTGAAATTGTAAACCAACTAATATTTCTTTGTGCTACACTTATGGCTTTTGAACTCTACCATAACCCTTGAAGCAGTTTCTGTTACTGCGAGAAGTTCTCCACAGGAACAGAGAGGTTACGTTTTCTTGCCCTTCTCTGAATCTCTGAATTGAGAGAAATACAAGCTTCAAGCAATAAATTCAAGTGTGAGAAGTCTTGACAGGTATTTAGTGAATTTTTACTGAAATTCTTGTCATTTTTGATCTATTTGCTTTGAATTGAAGCTATTTGAAGGTATAAGAGTAAATTCTCATGAGCATAGTCCATAGTCTGTGTATGAAGTTTCACAGTTCCACGTGTGGCTGGCTGTGTGCAAGAAGTGACTTACTGCACAGCCATGTAAATATAGTGAGTTTTGCAAATTATGTAATGTCTGATGATACATTATTAATGTGGTTAATGATGAAAATAGTTAAAATACAGAAGAAAAGACAAAACAAAGTGCTTTAAGCCCGATTAAAAATATTTTTAATAATTTCTTGGAGAATGTTTTGGTAAATGGGGTAAAGTGAAACCCACAAGAGTTACTGTTGTCCAAACAATTCTAGATTTGTTTCATTTAAAGTAGGGATAAAAGTTTCCTCAGGAATCCTGAAATAAAAAGATTCAGTGATGAAAGACAGTTTCTGTTTCAGTCACGTTGAACATGTAGTGTTACAGACAATGTCGCAGCAATCGCTGAGCTCCTCAGCAGCTGGCCAGAAACAGAGCATGGGTTCAGTTGTGTAAGACTTTTCTTGGCCACCATCCCACTGTAGAGAATTCCTGACAGACTTCCCATGTGTTATTGGCTTCTCTTTCTAAGTTTCGAGGAGGATAAAGAGGGCAGCACAACTGTCTTCTGCAGAGCACTTTTCCATTCTTTCAGCTGAGTGAATGGACTGTTTGTGAAGGGGTGTGTGTATACCTCTTCTGAGCCTCAGTATCTTCTGCTGAACATATGTAGAGCCCTGCTGGGGATCTAGGGATTTGATAAAACCTTGAAGAAAACTTCTGAATTACATGAAAAATATTTTGTGAAACTAGGAGAATATGGACTGTCATGCTGAATTCTGCCTCAAGTGTCAACCTAGCAATATCTCTGCATCTCATGGCAAAGAGAGTTGTCCTTTTTTCCCCAATGAAAATGTGTTGTGTGCTATGCTGAGATAGAGCTGAATTAATTAAATGCATAGATCAGCTGATCTTAAAACCATATTATTAGGATGTGTATGAAAACAAAGACATTTAATTTTAATTGATTTGTTCCAATGTATTTGGACAGATCTTTAGCTTCTCCAAGTTGGTTTTGCTCCACTGAATTAATTAGAACTACTTTGATTTACGTAGCACTATTATCTCAGTAGCTCTATGTTTTTTTCTTCTGACTCTTTTTTGCAGGGATTTTTATTGAAGGATTTATTGTGGTGACAGAAACTAGGTTGACAAAAATGTGAACTTTCTAGTACATGTAGTTGCATTGCGGTGTACTGCAGTTGCATTCCACAGAGATATGAATGGAAGTCTCATTGAAATTCATGGCACCTGTGTTCCTAATCATTTAGGAACTAAAGCAGAAAAAAGTTCTTTAAAAAAAAAGAAAAAAAACAGTTAATAGAAGATAAAAAATACAAATAAAAACCCTCAACAACAACAAAAAACCAAGCAATGTGGTTTTTTTGTCAGTAATCTGATTTATAGAGTCCATATTTTCAATGGGTATGGAGACCATGATGCCATTACTTGCAGTGGCACTTTCACTCCTTCTGTGTGACTTTGGAATTTGAGAATTATTTGACAGTCTGGGCTCTGTGCTGCTAAGCACCACTGGTGTACTATTGTGTACATGCACACAGGTGTATGTGGTTTTATTGTACTTTGTAGAGAGGCCTTTTGCTCTTAAACAAGAAAAATGATACCTGCCAATGACAATTGACTGCATATCTTAAATGTAAGAGTTTAACTGGTATTGGAGGATAATGTATTGTCCTTTCAGTGCCAGAATTAAGCTGTATCTGCTATGCTTTAGGCTAAAGAAGGAGCAGTAAAACAAATAGCAGGGAGTTCAGCTATAAGTCTAACAACTGAACGATAACTTTAGAAATGATGTAAGGTACATATGTATCCTATATAGTTATGTTTGTGCCAAAAAAATGCTATAGACGTAAATAAAGATAAAAAAAGAACCTTGGAGCCCTTACACAGAATCACAGAATGTTAGGAGTTG